>NC_086368.1:16504377-16786877 GCF_036324505.1 Eleginops maclovinus | reverse complement strand
TGGCCAGATTCTCGGCTTCATCCAGGCGGATCTGCAGGTCCTTCACTGTCACCTCCAGGTTCTTCTTCATCCTCTCCAAATGAGAGCTGGTGTCCTGCTCCTTCTTTAGCTCTTCTGCCATCATGGCGGCCTGAAATGTTATAGAATTTCAGATTGTATTTCAGCCTATTGCAATCTAGTGGTTCAATTGCCTTGACACTAGATGTGGTGGGGAAATGGCCCTCGTAAAAAATAGTATACATTGACTTATTATACGCTAATGCTCAGTTTACATTGAGGTATGTAAAGATGACTCACATCAGTGATGGCCTTCTTGGCCTTTTCCTCAGCATTTCTTGCTTCCTGGACAGAATCTTCCACTTCACCTTGGATTTGGACAAGGTCAGTCTCCAACTTCTTCTTGGTGTTAATGAGGCTGGTATTCTAAATAAACAATATTTTGGATTAGGCTGCATACTGTCATTTTCTGTTGACAGGTGTTTCACATGTCATTGTTTTTAATTACCTGAGAGTGCAGCAGTCCCACTCGCTCGCTGGCATCAACCAGCTCCTGTTCAGCCACTTTGCGGCATCTCTCCGTCTGCTCCAGTGCAGCTCTCAGCTCCTCAATCTCAGCTATCATCAGGTTGTTCCTGCGCTCAACCATGGCAACCTGCTCCTTCATATCTTCTTGACCTCTTAAGGCTTCATCAAGGTGCAGTAGTGAATCCTTTAAGGAATAATACATAGACAATGAGCCATGCATCCTGAAAAAAGTAAAACATAACTTTTTTTTTTTTCATTAACCACCATACCTTAAGTTGTCCCTGCACGTTTCTCAGCTGTTTCTGGGCTTCAGCTGCCTGGCGGTTCGCGTGGCTCAGCTGAATCTCCATCTCATTGAGGTCTCCCTCCATCTTCTTCTTGATTCTCAGGGCATCATTCCTGCTCCTGACTTCAGCATCCAAAGTGCTCTGCATGGTCTCAATCACTCTCTGGCTGTTCCTCTTGATCTGGTCAATCTCCTCGTCTTTCTCTGCAATTTTTCTGTCAACTTCACTCTTGATTTGTGTGAGCTCGAGCTGAACACGGAGAATCTTTGATTCCTCATGCTCCAAGGTAGCCTAGATAAAAAATAAATACATGTTGTCTATTTCCAAAGTCCTTTAAAACATTGTTTTGATTAGATATATTTTGTCAGACAGTACCTCTGCCTCTTCAAGTGAAGTCTGGAGTTCAGACTTTTCGGTTTCTAAAATCTTTTTCCCTTTCTCCAGTTCATGAAGTGTTTTTCCATTCTCCCCGATTTGCTCAGTCAGGTCAGAGATCTCCTCTGTTAAAATGAAGGTAAAAGCAGGTTAGATAGGTGTGAGCTGAAATATTTGTTTGATCTTTATGGTAGACATTCAACCTCAATATACCATACACTTGTACCTTTATGAAAACACTGCCAAATTGTATTACATTTGAAGTTGGTACTTAAAATCATTGGCCATTCAAATTAAACCTGTTTGCCCACCAGGGGGTGCATTCTTCCATTGTTGTCAAAGCAAATGACACAGTTTCAACTATGAAGTCTGCAAAACTCTGCAGATCAGGAAGCTACCAATGATTTTATTAGTGGCCTATTGAGTATTCTGGGTTTTGTTTTAATTACGTTGCAGGTTCTTGTTCTCTCGCTTCAAGGTCTCCAGCTGGTCCAGAGATTCTTCATATGAATTCTTCAGCTTGAACATCTCTGTGCTGAGAGAACGAGCTTCTTTTAGAGATCCCTCCAGCTCTGCCTGGCTCTCCTCATACTTCTGCTTCCACTCTGCAAGAACCTGAAAAACATTGAAATAGACCCGGGTTTTTGGGGAATTCACAATTCTATGTTCCTTATTTAAGTTAAAAGGCACAAATGAATATCTGACCTTGTCAAAGTTTCTTTGCTTCTTGTCGAGGTTAGCAGCCAGAGCATTAGCTCTCTCTACATCGATCATCAGGTCCTCCACTTCAGCAAGCAGTCTCTGTTTAGTTTTTTCTAGAGAGGCACATTTTGCATTGACAGCCTCGATGGATTCCTCTGCATCCTGAAGACGCTGGGCAAGCTTTTTCCTGTTAAGATTATTTGATTCACAAACTTTCAGTATAGTTTAAGTCATACTCATAATTGGAGGGTAGATCCAGTTAAAATCTTGTGGGCTTACTTGGCTTCCTCAAGCTCCTCAGTGCGCTGAATGGCATCAGTCTCATATTTGGCTCTCCACTGAGCCACCTCGCTGTTGGCCTTGGACATTGCACGCTGCAGCTCAGACTTGGCCTCCTGCTCCTCCTCGTACTGCTCTCGGAGCAGGTCACAGTCATGACGGGCCGACTGAACAGCATGAGCCAGGGCGTTCTTGGCCTTACAAAGAATCACATTGACATAATTTGTCAGCTAAAATGAATCATTTAACTTTGCAGTACTGGGATTGTGTTGGTGATTTAACGTGCACCTACTTTAACTTCCTCCTCAACGTGCCTCTTGAACTCCTCAACCTGCTGGGTAAAAGCCTGCTTGCTCCTTGTCAACTGAGAGATCAGGGCTTCTTTCTCCTCCATCTGGCGACTGAATTCACCTAAGGAAATACAGTAGTATTGAATTGGTAATGTAAGGTAATTATCGGTACAAAAATTGTATATATATATATACAGTATATATACAGTGTGTATATATGTTTTTTTCAGTACCATTCTCAGTTAGCAGTCTTGCCCTTTGAACCCCAATGTCGTTCAGCTGTCGCATGTGTTCTTCATTTTTGGTCTTCATCTCACTCAGTTGATCCTCAAGAGTACGACACATTTTCTCCAGATTGACCTGAAATTGACATAGGTTGTGTGGATCTAATTCAGTGAAAGCCAATTAAGGCAGATATTTAACAAAGCAGTTTTTGTTGCAAGTGAACTTGTTTAACTTTACCTTTGATTTGGCAACAGACTCCATGTTGCTGCTGAGGTCATCGATCTCCATCTTGTACTCGCTCTTCTCTTTCTCCAGCTTCTGTTTGACTCTCTGGAGGTTGTCGATCTGTTCTCCGAGCTCTGCCACACTGTCAGCCTGTTTCTTACGGAGAGCTGCAGCGGTGGCCTCGTGCTGCAGGGTGGACTCTTCGAGGTCACGACGCAGCTTCTGAAACTCTGCCTCACGCTTCTTGTTCATCTCGATCTGAACAGATGTTGCTCCTCCAGCTTCTTCCAGCCTCTCGCTGATCTCCTCAAGTTCCCTGGAGAGATCAGACCTCTGCTTCTCCACCTTGGCCCGAGCAGCCCGCTCAGCCTCAATCTCCTCCTCAAGCTCCTCAATACGAGCCTAATATTTACATGTTAAAAAAAACAAATAAACATAGCAACAATGTAAAACAATTCTGTCTACAATTCATGCCCTTAATATATCTACTGTACTAACCTGAAGTTCTTTGATCTTTTTCTGAAGCTGAGCAGAAAGTGTTTGCTCATCCTCAATCCTGCTAAGAAGTTGGCTTGTTTCAAAGTCCTTCCTGCGTGTGGACAAAAGAGTTCATAAACATTACATCTAGTATTCAGGACTACCTTATATCACTTTAGCTTTGTGTACAAATGTTGTTTCTTTGCCTATAGGAGGATTTTATTCTGGCTTCTGTTTGTTGGATGAATACAATTAGGTCAAACGTGAATGCACTGAATTGATGAGTACATTCACACTCACTTCTTTATTTTCTCATCAGACTGCTGCTTGTCGTTCTCCAGATCCATGATGGTTTCATGGGCCAATTTAAGATCACCTTCAAGCTTTCTCTTTGCTCTCTCAAGGTCCATACGAAGCTTCTTTTCTTGCTCCAGGGAACCTTCAAGCTGTTTTAACCGAGACAAGGCGTTTTTTGTATTTCATTTTAACTGGGATTAAAATAACTGTTGGTAGTTTCAGCTGTGAGTATATACATACGTCGTCCACTTGCTGCTCCAGCTTGACTTTAGCCTTGGACAGAGTGTTGACCTTGTCTTCCTCTGCCTGCAGATCATCAAGGGTCTGCTGATGGGCCTCTTGGAGGGCTTTCTTCTCTTTGGTCAACTTGGCAATGGTTTCATCTTGAGATGACATTTCCTCAACAAGGTTTTTAACCTGTATTCAGAATAGTTTGTAAACAATTTTAAAGGGTTTTAGTCTTCTTTTAAGAATTGTCATTGAAGGTATACCAACCTTGTTCTCTGTGGCATGTTTCTCCTTTTCCACTTTTGCCAGGGTGAGTTCCAAGTCATCAATGTCTTTCTTCAACTCAGAGCACTCATCCTCCAGCTTCCTCTTCTTTGCAGTCAGCTCAGCATTCATTTCCTCCTCATCCTCTAGTCTCTCAGCTGTCTCTTTGAGTTTGGCCTCAAGCTGGATTTTCGCTTTAATGAGACCTTCACACCTTTCTTCTGAATCACTGAGGGTTTCACTTTCCTAGATTTGCAATGACAATCAGTTAAAATCATTAGTTATCTGTAAAAAAAGGAGATCTTTGAAGAAGCAAATGATCTTCTTCAATTTAACGTACAGACTGAATTTGAAGCTGCAAGTCATTCTTCTCCTGCAGCAGAGAAACCATCTTCTCCTCCAGCTCCTTCTTCTTGGACAGAGCCTTTGCTAGATCCTCTTTCATCTTTGCAAAGTCCTCTTTCATCTGTGCCATCTCTTTTTCAGTCTCAGCACTCTTCAACAGAGGTTTAATCTTGAAGTACAGCTTCATCCATGGCCAGGTTTTGACATTCATGAATGACCGGATGTTGTACTGAATCGCATAAATAGCCTCCCTGGGGAAAACAGGGATCAAAGTAAAAAAAACAGATTCATTTAGATTCATAAAGCTATGTTGATGAGAAGCATGGATTGTATTTTCAAAATAATTTAAAATATAATTAGATGAACAATGCTATCTGCCTTCAATACCTGCGCTCCATCATCTTTTGGAATTCTCTCCTTGAGAGGAAACCTCTGCTCCGAGCCTGAGTCATTGTGACCAGTTTAGCCAGTTTATCATCTCTCATCTCCTCCAAAGTCCCCAGCAGACCAGCTTTGAAAAACACCTAAAACAACAAAAAGTGAAGTGTTACTTGACATGATGGTAACATTATTTGCAGTATAAGGGAAAGCATCTAAAAAATAAAAAAAAACATTTACAGACACACAGATTACCTTTGTGTGTCCAAACTTGTACTGACTTGGGTCAACATCAATAGAGCCCAAGAGTTTCTCGGATGCCTTTTTGTTGTCCATGAATTGTCCCTCAGGGATGACACTGGCATTCAAAACTTTGTATCTGATTCAAGAGAAATGAATCAACAGTGAGTCATTTGTCATAATAATGTCAAAATAAAGTAAATCTTAGTTTTGGATTACCTCTGCTTGAAGTCACCATAGAGGATCCTGCTGGGGAAGCCCTTTCTGCAGATCCTGATACCTTCCAGCACACCATTACACCTCAGCTGGTGGATGACCAGGAAGTTCTCCATAAGACCTTAAAGACAGGCTAAGTTTAGTATTTTTCGTGCATAGTTACAAAAGTGCTTAAATGTATGACTTAAACTGACATTTAGCTTACCAGGAGTCTTTGATTCATTTGGAATCAAACAACGTACAAAATGAGGATGGGTGCTCCTCAAGTTCGTCATCAACTTTCCTAAATTCTCCTGAATGGAAAAATTAAAGAGTTACCTAAAAATAAATAACTTAACCTTTTTCCTTAGATGCGACCTTTAAGCAGCTTTTGGGAAATTTTGTAGTTCAAACACTGTTTTATATATGTGTAGTGAGGCAGTCATTTGCCATACTTACCCTAAACAGAGCAGATACAGTCTGGAAAGACCCACCCTTTTTCTTAGCAGCTTTTTTCCCCTCAGCTGTAACAGGGCAACTACATGTGAGTTTCTATTTTGAACGATATACTTTTACTGAAAACTTAATACATCTCCAACTTATGTTCTTTGAAATATAGTCTTTACCTTCTGCTGCATTATGTGATGCATAGAGGAGAGCAAGCAGTTTGACTGAAGACTTCTGATAGAGCTGAACCACTGAGTCATTCAGGGGGTCCTTGTTCTTATCCAGCCAACCATTGACGTTGTAGTCCACAGTGCCGGCATAGTGCACCAGAGAGAAATGGGCCTCAGCTTTGCCTTTGGCAGGTTTGGGTTTTTGGAAGGGAGCACTTTTACCAAGATGCTGGTCGTACAGTTTGTTCTTGAAGGTGACATCTGATGCCTTGGGGAACATGCATTCCTCCTCAAGGATGGAGAAGATGCCCATTGGCTGTCACGAGGGAAATGATTATTACAAACCAAAGCTTAAAGTCATAAACAGTTTTCTATGTCGTTAATAAACTGCATGTCGCTCACCTTTTCAATCAGCTCAATGCAGGCAGCCAAGTCCATACCAAAATCAATGAACTCCCATTCAATTCCCTCTTTCTTGTACTCTTCTTGCTCCAGGACAAACATGTGGTGGTTGAAAAACTGTTGCAGCTTCTCGTTGGTGAAGTTGATGCACAACTGCTCCAAGCTGTTGAACTTGAGATGGGAAAGAAGATAGTGTCAAACTTTCATTGTGCTATTTCACCCGTAAAACACAAAGTCCAATGAGTTGTTTAACTTACATCAAAGATTTCAAACCCGGCAATATCCAGGACACCAATGAAGAACTGTCTGGACTGCTTGGTATCCAGCATCTCATTGATTCTGACGACCATCCACAAGAACATCTTCTCATAGACAGACTTGCAGAGAGCACTGACATTATTGTTGACCTGATTTAAAAAATGTAAAAATGCATGATTACCAAGGATGTTGTCAAACTGAACAAATTATCCTACATTTTATTTAATGGTGAAAATGGAAGACAGTTTTTTTGCATGGTTTTGTTGGTATTCCATACCTGAGGGACAGTTTGACCTTTCGTCACGAACTCATTTCCAACCTTGACTCTGGGGTAGCAAAGTGCTTTTAGCAGATCAGCAGAGTTCAAACCCATGAGGTAGGCGATTTTATCAGCCACTTAACAAAAAACAAAAATAGTTATGAACAAAAACACACTTCCAGCATACCTTCTATACAGTATAAACTTGACCACTAAATTAAAACCAATGGAGCCTACTGTAGGTTCCTTACCCTCAGTGCCATCGGGCTCGGCCTGCTCTTCACGCTGCTTCTGCTTAAACTTCATGTTTCCATGATGCATCACAGCTCCAGTCTGCTTGTACATGCTTGCCTTCTCATCTAAAGTGAAGCCGAGGATGTCAATAGCAGTCTGTAAAAGAAAGAGTCTGTTTAAAACTAGAATTATTCTTTCTGACGTCTTCGCTTTAAAGCATAAAGCAGCAGGTAAACATATTTGTAGTAATTTCTCTCCCAATTATTAAACTAAAGAATAGATAAGGTATGATGTAGTGCAGAGTATGATGAATTATTAAGTAAAAGTCGTAATCATAATAGAGATGATGACTTGTTGTCCTTACATCAGTGGCGATGAATTCTTCAATGTCATCTATACTCTTGACAGTGATTTCCCCCTGACTAATCATGTGATAGTCATATGGATTTTTCGTAATCAGGAGAGCCTCTGAAAAAAAAAGGAAACCAAATGTATGGAAATATAACAATGTATACCTGTGATAAGCCATTGTTTAATAACTGACATTATTATTAACCAATCTCACACCTAGTAGCTCAGGTTTGTGGCCGGTCATCAGCTGATAGAAGATGTGGTAACTCCTCTCAGCACACAGCTGGAACGTCACTCGGGACTTCTCCAGCAGATCTGTATGGATTTAAGTTGTGGAAAAATGTGAGGAAATGTCCTAAAGAAGCACAGCAACAAGAATGGGGCTTGATGTAAAACAGTGATAAGTTCCATGAAATATTACATGTTTCAATATCTGCTGAAGCCAGCTTTCCAGTTGTTCCAAAGTGAATCCTGATAAATTTTCCCTATACAAAAATACGACACTCAAATTAATGTCATGGTGAATCATTTATTTGTCATAAAGTCAGACATTAAGAAAATTCCCCAAAATACTTACAAAACGTGAAGAATTGTCATTCCTCACAGTTTTGGCGTTACCATAAGCTTCCAACAGTGGGTTTGCTGCAATGATTTGATCTTCCAGTGACCCCTTAAAATAAAATTAACTTTGTCAATATAACAATAGTAATAATAATTTAGATTTTTTCATTATAAACTTATATTATTCAACTTTTGTACCTTCATCTTGCTAGCTTGCTGCTCAGCTTTCTTTCCTCCAGCCACTGCGATTGTCGCAAAGTACTGGATGACACGTTTGGTGTTGACAGTCTTTCCTGCACCGGATTCTCCACTGGGTTGATGGGTGTGTTCATAAATATTTATTAACAATGACTGACTTTACTTCTGCTAACAATGCTTATTTAAAAAATGGCCACTTACGTAATTAGGATGGACTGGTTTTCTCTATCTGCAAGAAGTTGAAATTGGGTTTAACAGTTAGATTGTTGACCTTTACAGCTTTGATATTTCTGGACACACAATAGCTTTCAAACTGACGGATACCTTGGAGCATGAACTGATAGGCGTTATCAGAGATGGAGAAGATGTGGGGTGGAGCCTCAATCCTCTTTTTGCCTCTGTATCCTGCGACAACCCCTGAGTCATACACCGGGAGCCACTTGTAGGGGTTCACAGTGACGCAGAACAGCCCTGAGTAGGTCTACAACAGTGTGAAATATCAAAGAATGATTAATGCTTTTACAAATACATGTGCGTGCAATAAAACAAAGCTCTCTCCTGCACAAAACTCACGTAGATCATCCATGCTGCATAGCGCTCTTTGAGGTTATACAGCACAGAAGGCTCGCTGAGGTGGGTCATCATGGCCATGTCCTCAATCTTATCATACTTTGGAGGGTTCATGGGGAAGATTTCAGTGTCTTTAACAGTGATAGTCTGTAACAAAGACAGAAGAGGCACAGAAATAAAATGAATTACTTTCCAGCAGTCATGTTTGGTCTAATGTACTGTCAGGTTTTGAAATCTTAGTTGCTAATCCTAAATTATACATTTGTCTTCCAGCAAACAATCTTTTGACACCAGAACTCATTTTTTAGATTTTCCTTAACTGATTAGCAATATTTAACATATGTCAGCAGATTTTACATCAACATGTTAGACACCTTAAATCAAATGCATTCGTTCTCACCTTTCCACAGAGGGTCTCCACGGTGGCTTTGCCCCCCTCTTTCTTAAGAAGTTTCCCCTTGAGGAACATTTCTGCGGGCTCGGTAACAAAGTATGCGGTTTTAGCATCAAAGGGAGATGTTTGAGCCTGAATTCTCTCTCGTTCTGGCTTCCGGAGGTAAACGGCCGCCGGACCAAAACACTCCATTTCCGCGTCCCCCATGGTGAGTGTTTACTGCATGAGAAGAAAAAAAACATTACGTTACATTTAGCTGAGTCTTTCATCCAAAACAAATGTGCCTGAAACATTGATGGATTAGCTCTAAATCTGTTAAAACAGATTGGTACTATATCAGAACTAGCCTATTTAGTCAAAAGAGTGTGATGTACATAAATTAAAACATATTCCATCTTAAGTCAGTGTCTAGGATAAGCCTGGTTTACCTTGGATGATCCCAGGTGAGCAGACTTTAATGCAGATTTCTGAAAAAAATAGAGAAAATGTTTGTTTATAAAACCTACTTCATCATACTTTATCTGAAAATGTGAGGAATATGTATTGCAAAATATTTACACCATTATAGTCATACAAATGTTTGTTTTCTATATTTTCAGACATACAAATGATGTATAGCAGTAGTATAAGTATAATGTCTATAATATTTCTCTTAGCCACTAAGAAACGTACCTTTTGCCGGGTGTCTGTCCTTGGTGGTTTGCTGTGCCTTTTATACAGTGTGATGGGAGCCTATCACACATGTATTTCTGTATTTGGTCATGTTGCCTGGCATAATGGTTGTGCAGTGCACAGTTCTCACCTCTAGCTGCCGCATTACGATGTTTATGGGGTGTCTTCCATCATAGATCATTGTCAGACTTGAAATGTGTTTTGGCTTTGGATTATTGACCAAATAATAAGCTGTTGTGTTGCCATCAGAAAATTGTTTTGCTATAAATTGGGAAGATAGTAGCAATACCTTGAGATGTACACTTTTTTATTATGAGTTTGATACATTCTGGTACAGCATACAAATGTGAAGGTGGATATTGTTTATGGTAACAGGGGAAAAGATGTAAAGTAGGTTCAGTTTATCCGCAAGGTCAGGTCAGTGCAGACAGTCAAAAGGTATGACTAATGCGTCTCTTACATGTCCCTTGGCTCAACAGAAGCCCCTTGATACGTTGCAATGAAGCTTTAAAATATCACTGATATACTATTTCAGAGTCTTTACAAGTCAGAAATTATTTTAAAATGAAATGTGTGCCAATGCGCTTTAAAGAAAAGGAAAAGATTGCCAAGGGATTGTTTCTCAAAACAGTGCCAACAGCTGTTCTCATTCTTGCTCTTAAGGGATAAACAAAGGAGCAACAGACGACCCCTAAATGTAGAGCAGCTGAGTGATGGACTCCAGCTCCACTTCCTTTATGTTTTACAAATAACCTCACTATGGGAGTTTTGGAGATAATCAATGATTAATAATGCTAAGTGCTTTAAATTCTAAGCTGTTTTGTTTATTAAAGTATCTGTAGATAGGATGTTTCCTACTTCTAGTGCAAGCGGACTCATCACCAAACGGTTTTGCCAAGAACTTTGTGGCACAAAACAATTGTGGGAAGTCCATGGACTGTATGGGGTAGACAGGTCTTAGGCATCGTTTCAATTAGAAAAAGGGTATCTATTTATAGCCGATGTTAAGTAGAAGAAATTGTGAAGTGGTTACCCACAAGATATAATGAGCCCCTATCTTCAATGAATGTGTGTTACATGATACCTCCTTTGAAATCTTCTGTCTTATTAGGGCAAAATTCAAATATAGCACCAGCCTTGTGTTGATACTCAAGCCAAATTGTTAAGGGGCTTATTGTGTTTTTATGGGCTTTGATCTCCTCTGTCACTTTCTTCTTGTGTCAAGCAGCAACAACTGGGCTCAGGATTACAAACCAAGGTGAGAGTTGAGTAACATTCCAGTCTGCAAGCCGGGATAAAGTGCACGGCCAGATATTTAAAGTGACAGTAGCATCCATCTTCAACTCTGTAAGTACACACTTTTAAAACCTTTGTTATCTACTTATTATAGTTATTTATTGTTACCTACTTATTATAGTGAAAAAGTGGTTTTATTTATGTGCTGTTATTACAATTTAAATTCTATAGCTAGGTGTTGCATCTGCGTTTGAAAGGTCACACAAATAGCTGACTTTAAACCCTTGACTGTATGCGGGGATATGGGAACCCTTCAGACTATGTTTAATCGTATTGTGGGGTTAAAACAGTAAAATAAAACATTTACAACTTGTATTGCTTTCTATTGAGCCTGTAAAACAAGGGTGCATATCTAAGGCTCACTAACTGTTCAGCTGTTACCTAAAAATCCTCGGCCATTTCAGGAATGTGTTTTCTTTTTACGTACTTCTTTTTAAGTACTTCTGTATTCAAATTGGATCCTCATTGTTATATTGTCTTGCAGTCTTTCAACAAAGTTGGGGCAAGGGTTGAGGATTGTGGGTTAAAATTAGTTCTGGAGTGGTTACTTGTCCATCTTGCAGTAAAGCCTTTGGGATTAGAGGTGGTGAAGGTGAGAAGTGGGGACTGACCCCATCACTCCGTTTGACACACATGAATATGAAATCTTATGGCTTTTTGTAAATAGATTACATTTGGCGTCATCATGCCGCTTAGCAAATAATGTTTACAATTCTTAAAGTCAAAGTTAGTGGCCTTTGTTAGTGGCCTTTGTCTCAACTGTATTCTGAAAATAATAGCAAACTTGAACCCTTGTGTGACAACCTTTTGTATGACCGCATTGCAAGAGGGTTCTTGGGGAGCTGTCAGTTCCTTGGTGGTGTTAATTACTTTAACAACATGTTTTATAAATGTTTGTGGAAGAGGTCACTGACATCTTATAAACACCAGAGGGAGCCTTAAGTTACAAAGGTGAAAACATGCAGCTTATATTACCAGCTTCTATCAACAACCTCTAATGCCACTAACATAACACCACAACACCAACTCATGATGAGGGCAGTGAGTTAAGAATATATAACACGAGTAATTATTGATATGATATTATAAATATCTATTCAGCACTGTGAATTCCTTAATATATATGTTTGGATATGTTTGATCTTTTCTTTCTTGTTCAGAGACACAAAGACATGTTCACATCTCCCACCATGCATTGGACACAAAGAGAGTTCATCATAACGCTTTTAAAATATGGTATTTTACATTTAAGATCTAGATATCAAAGGTATGTGATTAAACTTTGAATGTTTGAGTATATACTGTACATGTCGGTGATTGACTGTTTCGAAATTGTGTGCATACATTTTCTTTTCATATAAAAGACTAGAAAAATAAAGTCAAGATATCATTAAAGAATTGTTTTCTTGTATCAACCTTTTCTAGGGCTAGGGTTTCTAATGTTTACTCATTGCTTGACCATTGTATTATGTGATTCTAAAAGTAGTGGAACTGCATGAACCAATTACCATTGATATTAACTGAACTGCTAATTACTTTCTTGGTTGATAGTTTAAAGTATAAAATGTCTGAAAATGTCCATCCAAGTTTGTTGAAGTCCAACGTGATGTCTTTTAATATGTTGTCGTGTCAGTTCAAAACCAGAACATATTAATCGTTTTGTGATATGACAGAAAGAAAAGCAGGAAAGCTGCATATTTAAGAAGCTGAACAGAATTTCCCCACTATTTTTGCATGCAAAACTACTTCAAAGATCATCCAAGTAGTTGATGATTATTTTTCCATCAAATAAATCATTTATAGACTAATTGTTACAACTGTAAAAGGAACTGAAGTACTGAAGTTTATTGTTGAAACAAGTATTTGGCAGATCCTCTATTGCCTATTGAGAGAATGATTTGAAATGTGTAAACTAAAATAAAAATTCCAGTAAGGCAATTGTAGAGTTCTGTTTCAAGGCTGTTATGTGACACCTTCTGTATGCAGCTGATGTAATGCACCAAGGATAGACGTCTAAATCTTCATTAATTAATTTACCCCCACAATGGTATTCCATCTGTCCCAAGGGGCCCAGAGTGAGCATCACAGTAATGCTTTTGTTAGAGTTCGAGGCAACCAAAAAAGGAGGGTAGATGTTAGAGTTAGTCTTTTTAGTAGAAATATCTTCCTAGTGTGTACTGTCTACTATAAACACACTGCTTAAATGTGCTAAACTCGAGCTTTTAGAATATTGTGTTATCATAGCTAAACAGTTTGCAATGATTCAGCACAACTTAACTGCGAGGATTCACAGTAGAATCATTCGTGTTGTGTAAACTTCATGTTACTAGAAATAATACCAACGATACTCAATATATCAAATGACCTTTATTTGCATTTGTGTGCAGATGAAATAAATTGCAAAATACAGAGATAGTTATAAACTATATAAATTAAATGATATACAATTAACATTAACCTACTAAATTAGACTTAATTGATTTGTTTTAAAGTCATTTGAATGTAATTCTAATCAAAATGAAGAATTGTATTTTATTCAAACAAATTAACAGATTCTTTATACTTACAGTATATCATGTATACATGTACATATACTTCATACAAAGATGTACAATGATATACAAGTAAAATAGTTTTGATTTAAGAAGAGCAAGAGTCCTGTCTTAATAATCTGGTAGCATATACACATTACCTTTAACTTCATCAAACCAACTGAAACTTCAGCAAAAGATGACCTAGGCCTAATTTTGATAAATACTACTGACACTGACCTTATTATTACACCCAGGTTTCAGTCATTGTGAAGTTGTGAGCATTTTTTCAGCATATAAAACACTTATTTAGAAAGTTATATAAACTCCATGAAAAGAGGAATTTCATATTGCTGGCCATGACATTTCTGCCTTCTTTACAGTGTCACTTGATTTCAAAATGCTTTTCACTCTCAGGCAAGTTCAAGGATTTTCAGCATGCACCATCCCCTTGCTGCATAACATACAAAAAGACATGACAAAACCACATTTTGAGATGTTATAATGTATCAAATGAAACAGGTATTAAGACAATACAAACATCTCCACAGAGTGCATGAATCAACAAAAGAGATTTCAAGTTCAAGAATTTCAAATGACATTTTATACTTAACAGAAAACTGATTTAATATTATGAATAATGTACATCTAAATGCAGACAGTACCCTGATATTAAGTACATTATATTCCATAGATGCTTAATATAATTAAAAATGCCCAGTTGAAAATGTATTTTAGGTTTTTAACTTACTTGAAATTGATGTGACTCAAGAAGACAGCAAAGCAATGCATCACGCTCAATCTCTCTTTTTCTCATTGTCTTTCTGCTCTTAGTAACATGAATTTCTCCATCACACAAGAGGGAAACTAAAACACACACAAACACATTTGCAAACTCTCTAATGCACACACACATACTCAAAATGTTCAGTGTGCTGCCTAACACCTGCACACAGATGTCTTAATTATCACACACAGTGGAATATAAGCTGCTTTGGAATTTAGAAATGTCTTGGCCACCCTGAAGAGGAGACTGTGTTGACTTAAAGACAGCAGCTGGTCTATTACATTGACAATGTGTTAATCCCCTTTATTTTCAGCAAATATTTGCATTGCTTTTTAAAACACATTGATACAATGGAGGCAACTTAAGATTTATAAATGATTAAATTCAGAATAAAGCAATTATTAACTAGCAAAATTAACTACTTATATGATATATTATTCCAATCCCATATGCATGTGAGCATTCAAGGTTCATTTTAAGCATTTACCACATTTACATACATGAACAGTACACTGGCCCTTTAAATAATGGCTCCTAAAAATCCATCCCACACCAGAAGGGAAAGGCGATTAAGTTTCAAATGAATTGTTGTTAATTTTGTTTTGAAAATCTGCATCTGCATGTTTACATAGAACCATACCGGATAATAACTCTACACAAACTGATGATGAGTTTAAATGTAAATTGAGAAACCACAATCATTTCTAATTGAAATATTTCTGCCATCAAACATTATAAAACTATCTGTTTATCTAACTAAACTAAATGTAACCTTCTTTACGATCCACCCACGCTACTAATAGTAGTGAAGCAAGAAAGAGTAGATCCACAGCCGGGATTTCTCAGTAACAGGATGCTAAAAACATCTGACATGTAATTAACAGAAGCGTTCAATGCATTTGTCAACAATTGCAATAGTAAGAGCATGGGAATTTGCAAGCTGGAGGCTATTTTTGCTTTAAGTCCTAATAAGCCTGTAAAGAAAAGGCCAGACATATCGAATATCACCTTTTATTGCAACTTAATCCCGCCACAAGAGAATACTTTCACAGTGTCACAGGTGTCATCTTTCTTTAGAGAAATCACAACAGTATAATGGACCATAATGGGGTCTTAAATTAGCCTCAACTGAACACTTGGGTCTATGCTCAAGAGATTTTTGAAAAAATGTCACTGCCAAAAGTTAGTTTGATGCTAAAAAAAAAAAAAGCCTGTGTGCAGATTGATGAAATAATCTTGTAGTAAAAGTTTTTGATCCAAATTTACAAACATTTTGAGCAATAACATTTTCCTTTATACAAAAAAGTCATAAAGTAACTAAAGAGTTACTAACCAATGACTCTTGCTAATAAAAAAACACTTACTGTAGTACAACATATTGAGGTGTGTAAATTCCTAGTCATAACAAGGCGGGTTGTTCTTACTTACTTTCCAGGAATCTGCAATTTAGTTCCAGGGTTTCACTGAAAGTTAATGTTGTTTATGTATCCTACAGGATAAAGTGACACCAGTCGTGATGATGGGCTGGAGATCCCATACTATTCTGAAGCACAGTGACCTAAACAGGAGGTCTGCTCCTGCGGGGGTCCAGAGATATCAGTATAAAAGACACACTCCCAGGCTCGTCAGAAGTTTTGGACTGACTGGCTGCCAACAAAGGTGAGTCTCTCTGAAGTGATCATTGCATTTAATTGGTTACTTTAACAGCAGCTCTTTTGCTAGATTGTAGAAAATTGTTGATTCTGTTGCCTTATATAGAGACATCCATGTGACTCATTTTCTAATTTCACTTCTTTTACATTAGTATCCCTATAACAACTGCATCGCTTGGCAGCAAAAAGGTAAATTACTTTGACTGGAAGAAGATATTTAATCAAGCTAAATACTAAGTACTACTTTCATTATTTAATTGACACTTTTTATAATTTTTTTTACAGAGCAGCCATGAGTTCGGACGCTGAAATGCAGTGTTTTGGCCCGGCAGCCATATACCTCCGGAAATCTGAAAGGGAGAGAATAGAGGCACAAAATACTCCGTTTGATGCTAAAACATCTTATTACGTGACAGAGCCTGCTGAGATGTATTTGAAGGGGAAACTCGTGAAAAAGGAGGGTGGTAAAGCCACAGTTGAAGTTGAAGGTGGAAAGGTACGTCTACATTTATCCATGTAGTCATACAGGATATACATTAGACACAAGTCATGTATGTGGATCCATTATTTTCTAATGGTGCTGCATATACTCAAACATTTTTTTTTACTGTATTTGTAACAGAATCTCACAGTTAAGGATGAGGAAATCTTCCCCATGAACCCTCCAAAGTATGATAAGATTGAGGACATGGCCATGATGACCCACCTCAGCGAGCCTTCTGTGCTGTATAACCTCAAAGAGCGCTATGCAGCATGGATGATCTACGTGAGTTTAAACATTTTACAAATCTGATGCAATATATTTGATTTAAGTATATATTGGAAGTAGGAATGTTTAATTAAATATGTATTTCCTCTTCCTGAAACAGACGTACTCAGGGCTGTTCTGTGTCACTGTGAACCCCTACAAGTGGCTTCCAGTGTATGACTCAGTGGTTGTCTCAGGATACAGAGGCAAAAAGAGGATTGAGGCTCCACCCCACATCTTCTCCATTTCTGATAACGCCTATCAGTTCATGCTCCAAGGTATCAGTCAGTTTTCCTATAAGAGGAGCTTGTGTTTAAAGAAAAATTCACTCTTTTGTGTTTTTTCCACAACAGTTTGTTGTCCTTGGTAAACACACAGTTTATTGTGACACTAGCACTGTGGTCATATCAAATTCATAGTGCAATAACACTTTTTTAGGATGAAGGACGGATGCAATAACACAATGTGTGTGTCCACATTTCATTCTCTCAACAGATCGTGAGAATCAGTCAATCCTGATTACGTAAGTCAATTCTTAAGATAATTTATTTGGGCTGATATAACTTCTGTTTGCATCATCTTGACAAACTCTAATTACTTACTAACACCAACATGTGTCATTATGCATTATAGTGGAGAATCCGGTGCAGGAAAGACTGTCAACACCAAACGTGTCATCCAGTACTTTGCGACAATCGCAGTGGCTGGAGGAAAGAAATCTGAAGCCGTCTCTGGAAAAATTCAGGTGAATAATTTGATAAACTGTGTAGAGTATAAATATGATATCTATGAAATGTAAATACAAAAATATGTCATGTTACCTTGTTTTAAGGGGTCACTGGAGGATCAAATTATTGCAGCCAATCCCTTGCTGGAGGCTTATGGTAACGCCAAAACTGTGAGGAATGACAATTCATCCCGCTTTGTAAGTTCTGAGTCACAACATTTGACTGTCTCTGTTTTAAAGGTGAAGTGTTAGTCCTCTGCAATCACTATTTGTGGGGGAATGTATGCTATAAAAGTGCAACGTCAAAGAAGCATGATGTTTTTGTTTGTATACATTTTGTAAGATAAACTCCAAGGGGTGTTTTGCGTAAGTAGGATTTCATTTGTTTATTTTAGGTTGTATTCTCATTCTATGTGGTGCTAGTCAAAAATGCCATCTATAAGATCTCAAAGAAAGACGTAAATTAGAAAAGAGTCACAAATATGCCCACATTGATAACTGCTTTTTTTCTGTAGGGTAAATTCATCAGAATCCATTTTGGATCAACTGGAAAGTTGGCTTCAGCTGATATTGAAACATGTAAGCCTCCATCCTACTATTATCCAGAAGTTTGATCAAAAGACAAACAGTAAAACACTTTATCGCCTTGTTTTCCAGATCTGCTGGAGAAGTCTCGAGTGACATTCCAGCTGTCTGCTGAGAGGAGCTACCACATCTTCTATCAGCTGATGACCGGCCACAAACCTGAGCTCTTAGGTCAGATCTTTTAGATTATCGAGGCCATTTACTACCAGCTGTATCGTGAAATTCTGCTTTAAATAATAACCACACATTTTATTTTTTCAGAGGCTCTCTTGATCACAACAAATCCATTTGACTATCCCATGATCAGTCAGGGGGAAATCACTGTCAAGAGTATAGATGACATTGAAGAGTTTATTGCCACTGATGTAAGAACATTTCAAATTAAGATTTTCATTATTTCTTATAAAGCGGACAGCTAAGAGTTTGCGTTTTTCCCTCAATACTCTTAGACTGCCATCGATATCCTGGGCTTCAGTCCTGATGAGAAGATGGGCATTTACAAGCTGACTGGAGCTGTGATGCATCACGGAGGCATGAAGTTCAAGCAGAAGCAGCGTGAAGAGCAGGCCGAGCCCGATGGCACCGAGGGTACGTGGTACATTTGAAAAGAAAAGTTATAAATTGGAACTTTTCTTACTTTCTATTTGGGATGCAAGATAATATCACCTCATCTTTGGTCTTGGCAGATTAAGGCTTTAAATTAAAATGAAATATCTACATTGGGCGAAATTGAACATTTCCTTCATTTTGACAGGCTGTTAAGAAGGCCGGTACTAAATAGAGGTATTAAACAGCCCGGGCTAAATTATTCAACTATAGTAAATGTTGGCCCCTATATTATACCAGTTATTTCAGGTTTTTCTTTAAACATTTTAATGTAATTAATCATCATCCTGCAGCCTCTGCTCTCTGTGTTGGGGCTTTCCATCAGAAATATTATTTTAAATGTGTTGATGTTATTGAGTTTATAAAGTGATTGTTGCTGCTCCAGATATGTTACATGTTGCATCTGCCAGTGTGCCATCACAACAACAGTAGATATAGTAATATATTTATGCTATTACAGGTGACGCTTGATGTTCTCTTCATTACAATAATTATTTGGAAGAATATTTGTGCATATATGAGAATCTGCAATCGGCCAAGTTGAGTTGCAAAAGATTGACATATCTGACATCATGCAACCCTATTCTCTATGAAATGACGTCTTCTCACTCAGTTTTCTACTCTTTTCAGTCGCCGATAAAATCGCATACCTCATGGGTCTGAACTCAGCTGACGTACTGAAGGCTCTGTGCTACCCAAGGGTCAAAGTTGGAAATGAATTTGTGACTAAAAGCCAGACCGTGCCTCAGGTAAAAACTTCCCATACAGTCATTTGAAGCCTAGCTCTACAGCCTTTAACCTTTGATTATTGATAATAACATTTTATTATTTCTGTTTTGTATAAATTAGGTCAACAATAATGTCAGTGCTCTCTGCAAGTCTGTCTATGAGAAGATGTTCCTGTGGATGGTCGTCAGAATCAATGAGATGCTGGATACCAGGCAGCCCAGAAACTCTTTTATTGGTGTCCTGGATATTGCTGGGTTTGAAATCTTTGATGTAAGTTAAACAACTCATTGCACTTTGTATTATGTTTTACGGGTGATATAGCACAATGAAAGTTTGACACTATCTTCTTTCCCATCTCAAGTTCAACAGCTTGGAGCAGTTGTGCATCAACTTCACCAACGAGAAGCTGCAACAGTTTTTCAACCACCACATGTTTGTCCTAGAGCAAGAAGAGTACAAGAAAGAGGGAATTGAATGGGAGTTCATTGATTTTGGTATGGACTTGGCTGCCTGCATTGAGCTGATTGAAAAGGTGAGCGACATGCAGTTTATTAACGACACAGAAAACTGTTTATGACTTTAAGCTTTGGTTTGTAATGATCACTTCCTCGTGACAGCCAATGGGCATCTTCTCCATCCTTGAAGAGGAGTGCATGTTCCCCAAGGCATCAGACGTCACCTTCAAGAACAAACTGTACGACCAGCATCTTGGTAAAAGTGCTCCCTTCCAAAAACCCAAACCTGCCAAAGGCAAAGCTGAGGCCCATCTCTCTCTGGTGCACTATGCCGGCACTGTGGACTACAATGTCAATGGTTGGCTGGATAAGAACAAGGACCCTCTGAACGACTCAGTGGTTCAGCTCTACCAGAAGTCTTCAGTCAAACTGCTGGCTCACCTCTATGCATCACATTCTTCAGGAGAAGGTAAAGGTTTTACTCTAATATTGAATCAACTACACATCTTATAAGATGTTAGGAAATGTACTAATGCATGGTATTTCAGCCAGTTATTACCGGTTCATTCTATACTCAATGTTTTATGTAGGGAAGGAAAGAGGGAAAATGAGGAGCTTTAAACAAAATCACCCCAAGAGAAAAAAGTGTATTGATGCAACATCAATGCGAACATACTTGGAAGTAATTTAAATACCACACATCTAAATGAAAATCAAATTTCAAATGCTTTTTACAGATACGAAAGGTGGAAAGAAGGCTGGTGGCAAGAAGAAAGGTGGATCCTTCCAGACAGTGTCGGCTCTCTTCAGGGTAATTATTGTTGTGTTTATTTGGTCACCTTTAAATATAATTATCTAACTGTCCATCACGCAGGGAGATGATCACAAAGCTTTACAGATGAAGCACAGTAAATGTGGTTTATCAGCGAGTCCTTAATGCCATAGACCTCGTATCAAGTTGATGTATTAACTACGCATAGGAAGAACTTCAACTAACCATTCAACCTTTACAAACTGAAACTTCTTGAGCTCATACACTTGCCACTATTTTTATTTAAAGTGTTGAGAAGTTGTATGATCAAAAGTGTATGAAACTTGAAGGGTCTTGTAATCGTGTCTGTTTCAAGATTGTAGGGAACATTTTAAAAGTTTGATGCATCCACAGGAAAACTTGGGCAAGCTGATGAATAACTTAAGGAGCACTCACCCACACTTTGTGCGCTGTTTGATTCCTAATGAATCAAAAACACCAGGTAAGTTAAAAAACACATTTTTATTATCTCTGTAAACCCATAACTATCTCTCTTTCTGCATGCTTATCCTGTCTGCTAAAGACACCTTTTCAGTACCACTGATCTGTGCAAGGGCTTCACCTTCAACACATTGTGCTTGTTATTGTTTAAGGTCTCATGGAGAACTTCCTGGTCATCCACCAGCTGAGGTGTAACGGTGTGCTGGAAGGTATCAGGATCTGCAGAAAGGGCTTCCCCAGCAGGATCCAGTATGGCGACTTCAAGCAGAGGTAGCAGAGATATCTCCCTGACAGTTATTGAAAAGTTAAAGTCTTCAAGATAGTGTGTCTAACTGAATGACATCTTTACCTTCAGATACAAAGTATTGAACGCTAGTGTCATCCCTGAGGGACAGTTCATCGACAACAAGAAGGCCTCAGAGAAGCTGCTGCAATCTATCGATGTGGAGAAATCACAGTACAGATTCGGCCATACCAAGGTAAATAAACGAACTTAAATGCAATCACGAAATGTTAAAGTAGATGTAGCTTGAAACTTATTTTTAAATGTTGTATTATCTATGTGGTCACATCTATTGTCAGGTATTCTTCAAGGCTGGACTGCTGGGTACTCTGGAGGAGATGAGGGATGAGAAACTGGTCGAGCTGGTCACAATGACCCAGGCTGTCTGCAGAGGTTACCTCATGAGGAGAGAGTTTGTCAAGATGACGCAAAGAAGGTGTGATCAGTATTTTCATATACTTTACCATTTACAGCAAAACAAACATTGAAACTGATTTTTTTTAAAGAACTGAGTGACTATGAAATTAAATACTGTTAAGGATTTAATTTTCTGATCAATGATTCATATTGTATACATTATGTTTTACAGCTTAACTGTTCAGGAGCATATTGCTTCAATTCAGTTAGTGGACTTGTAGACTCTGAGCTATTGTAGGCATATAGGTGGGGTTGCTTCAAAGGGGGTGCAACCTCTATTCCGACATCCACCATAACGACATGCCCCTATTCCGACATACCCCTATAACGACATGCCTCTATTCCGACACGACACAATTGTAGTACCGCCATTCCGACAGTCTACCCAGGCGCGTCGGGGCATCGTCTTTCTTTCATTTTTGTTTGTGTGTCTTTTTAACATATACTTTGTTAACATATTCAGTTTATTTTGTATAATATAATATAGCCTATTGTTGTAATGGATGCACTGACTGGTTGGCACTCAATTTCGTTGTTGTCTGATCGCCCTGCATCCGATCTGCAAGGGAGTCGCTCAAAGAAAGTTAAAGCTATGCAAGCCATCGAGGCTGCTCCCATTTCTGCGGAGCTTTTAGACCGGAGCTGATCGGATGACGATGGGGAGACTTGGACGAGCAGTGGCAGTGGATTCGGGAGGGCTATCAGAAGCGTCGGTGAGGGAGGAGGGGGGCCCTGCGTGTCTGACAGTGTCAACCACCGCTCCGAATGCTTCCACTTAAGTGGAGCTATGCAGACCCAACGCACCATGTCGGAATGGCGGAATGTTTGAAAAAAAGTAAAGTGCCGCTACTCCGACAATGGAAAAAATGTTGTCGGTGTGGTGGCACCTTTAAAAAAATAAAAATAGAGGTATGTCGGAATAGCAGCATGTAACCGCTTCGAAGTAGACACTACTAGTAAATATTTAATTCAGTTCTGTTTACGCCTGACATCCTAATGAGATCCAGGGAGACGTAGGAGTCTGCTCTCCTCTTGCTTTGCAGACTTTAGGAATGATTTTAGTCTTACTTTATGTTAAACTCATTGTTATTACATTAAATATGTTATTTTATCCTGATACTCCAAAATAGGTCAAGCAAAAATAAATATTAAGCTCGATGGAAAATATATTTTTTGTATTCATCTTATTGAGCGCCTCCAGTGCTAAAGGAAGTGCAAGACGCTACTAAAGGGCACATCCGTCTCTAATTATCTATTTACTTCCAAGAAATCTTTATACATGTGCCAAAATAACGTCTGCAAGTGTAGGAAGACAATTTGAAACAAAAGCTTTAAAACTAAGATTTCCTGACTACTCTGAATCTTCACTCACTTTTTTTGTGTTGTGTCACAAGGGAGGCCATTTACTCCATCCAGTACAACATCCGCTCGTTCATGAATGTCAAAACCTGGCCATGGATGAAGCTGTACTTCAGAATTAAACCTCTGCTGAAGAGTGCTGAGACTGAAAAAGAGATGGCGCAGATGAAAGAGGACTTTGCAAAGATGAAAGAGGATCTAGCAAAGGCTCTGTCTAAGAAAAAGGAGCTGGAGGAGAAGATGGTTTCTCTGCTGCAGGAGAAGAATGACTTGGAGCTCCAAATTCAGTCTGTACGTTAAAATAAAAGGGGCTATTGTTTTTTCCAAAAATCCAGGCTATAAAATTCAATAAATATATGTTTTTATTTTATGTCATTTGAAATCTAGGAAGGTGAAACCCTCAGTGATGCAGAAGAAAGGTGTGAGGGGCTCATTAAAGCAAAAATCCAGCTTGAGGCCAAATGCAAAGAGGCGTCTGAGAGACTGGAGGATGAGGAGGAAATGAATGCTGAGCTGACTGCAAAGAAGAGGAAGCTGGAGGATGAGTGCACTGAGTTGAAGAAAGACATCGATGACTTGGAGCTCACCCTGGCCAAAGTGGAAAAGGAGAAACATGCCACAGAGAACAAGGTTCAAGTCCCTCTTTTCACTTACCTAAGCATTGCTTATTAGAAAATACCCTGATTTAATAATCTAAACATGTGTTTATATAATCTGTTTAGGTTAAAAACCTTGTTGAGGAAATGTCATCTCAAGATGAAACCATTGCCAAGTTGACCAAAGAGAAGAAAGCCCTCCAAGAGGCCCATCAGCAGACCCTCGATGATCTGCAGGCAGAGGAAGACAAAGTCAACACTCTGACCAAGGCTAATGTCAAGCTGGAGCAGCAAGTGGACGACGTAAGAAGCTGTGTTTTTTCGTTTTGAGAGTGCACCAAAGTTTTATATTTCCATTGTTACTTCACACCATACTTTACGTGAATTCACTAGGTTGAAGGTTCTCTGGAGCAAGAAAAGAAGCTCCGTATGGATCTTGAACGATCAAAGAGAAAGCTCGAGGGAGATTTGAAACTGGCCCTTGAATCCCTGATGGATCTGGAGAATGACAAGCAGCAGTCTGATGAGAAAATAAAGAAGTATGTAATAATTACAACTTTATTTAAAACCCTCCAAATTCCTAAAAACAGTATGCCTCTAACACTCTTTTCTTTGTTTTGCTCACTAGGAGAGACTTCGAGATAAGTCACCTTCTTGGCAAGATAGAAGACGAACAGTCAGTTGGTGTTCAACTTCATAAGAAAATAAAGGAACTGCAGGTAATGTGTAAATATGTGTTTGGGCTTTGTGAAGGTATATGTTTTGAATTGTATATAGGTAAGTAAAGTACCGTGTTTAAAGTTATCATCATCGAAGTGACAGAAAGATAAAGAATGCATTAAAGTAAAATATGTGTGATTTACTTGAGACTATTTCAGTGTCCTGTTGTTTAGCTTCTATTTCACAAGACTTTCTGCTTTGCAAAAAGAGTTCATTTCTAAACGAACCAAGGTTTATTTTCTCTATTAATATAAATTACTTTGTTTTTGATAATAAAATGTTGTCCCCAAAAAACATGTTAAACCATAATACATTTAAAAAAAGACTTACAGACCATTTCAAGGTTTCATTGGTCATATGCACAGCATATACAACGTATATGTTGGCAATGAAAATCTTATGTCCCATGCTCCTCCAACAACTCAACATACATGGTGCAAATAAGATAAATAAAATAGTGTAAAAAGACATGACAGTGTTCTTTTTCTGTTGCATCACAGGCTCGTATCGAGGAGCTTGAGGAGGAGATTGAGGCTGAGCGGGCTGCTCGGGCCAAGGTTGAGAAGCAGAGGTCTGATCTCTCCAGGGAACTTGAGGAGATCAGCGAGAGGCTAGAAGAAGCTGGCGGGGCAACGTCTGTTCAGCTTGAGATGAACAAGAAGCGTGAAGCCGAGTTTCAGAAGCTGCGTCGTGACCTCGAAGAGTCTACCCTGCAGCACGAGGCCACCGGCGCAGCTCTCCGTAAGAAGCAGGCTGACAGTGTGGCAGAGCTCGGAGAACAGATCGACAACCTCCAGAGAGTCAAACAGAAGCTGGAGAAAGAGAAGAGCGAGTACAAGATGGAGATCGATGACGTCTGCAGCAATATGGAGAGTCTTGCCAGATCAAAGGTAACATTAATGATTATATTTGATTCAATAAAGATGAATAATGAAATGCAGCTGTAGTCAACTTATGCTACAAAACCAGTAGAAGGGCCATTTTCATCTGGAATAATTTACAGTAAACAGCAGGAAGAGAAACACAAGGGAATTCTCTGGTCAGATATCCAACATAAACATTCAAACTTATACTATGTTTTGCTTCCTATCCTTTTATCATTGTCAGAAGTGATATGACTACAGCAAACTAAATGGTGTTGATTTGTGTCTGTAGGGTAACCTGGAAAAAATGTGCCGTTCCCTTGAGGATCAACTAAGTGAATGTAAGACCAAGAATGAAGAACATGTGCGTCAGTTAAATGATATCAATTCTCAAAGATCAAGACTCACGACCGAAAATGGTGAGTGAAACATCTGGGAAACTTATAATTCAACTCTGAACCTGTAATTTTTCAGAAAACATTTTTTATTCAGCACAAATCACTAACCAAAAATAATTTTGTTATCAGGGGAACTTGGTCATCAGTTGGAGGAGAAGGAGTCTCTTGTTTCACAGCTTACCAGGGGAAAACAGGCTTACATTCACCAAATTGATGAGCTCAAAAGGCACCTTGAAGAAGAAGTTAAGGTACTGTTGTGTCCTTTTTTTTAATAACATAGCCACAAATGGCCCAATGTTTTTCATCATACAACTGTAAGACATTTTTACAACCACATTCTTTTTTTTGTCTTAATTAGGCCAAGAACGCCCTGGCTCATGCTGTTCAGTCATCCCGTCATGACTGCGACCTGCTCCGAGAGCAGTACGAGGAGGAGCAGGAGGCCAAGTCTGAGCTGCAGCGTGCAATGTCCAAGGCCAACAGCGAGGTGGCTCAGTGGAGAGCCAAATACGAGACCGATGCCATTCAGCGCACTGAGGAGCTGGAGGAGGCCAAGTAAGTCATTAAATTGTAAACTTTGTATAAACATTACCAATGGCAAATATAGGCTCTTCTGCTGTAGCAGTGGGTTGTTTTGGAGAGATGCATCTAACAGAAGCTTGAGTCTTATATCCTTTACCATTATTTCTAAAACTCATTCTAACATGTTTTCACAGGAAAAAGCTTGCCCAGCGTCTTCAGGATGCTGAGGAATCCATCGAGGCTGTCAATGCAAAATGTGCCTCTCTGGAAAAGACAAAACAAAGACTGCAGTGTGAAGTGGAGGACCTGATGATCGATGCAGAGAGAGCTAATGCTCTGGCTGCTAACCTCGACAAGAAGCAAAGAAACTTTGACAAGGTCAGATATTTTTGTAATTTACTCTTTTAATTGGTAATGTGAGGCGACAAAATACTCATTTGTTTATTACATGTTCAGGTTCTTGCAGAGTGGAAGCAGAAGTTTGAGGAGAGCCAGGCAGAACTGGAGGGATCTCTAAAAGAAGCTCGTTCTCTCAGCACAGAGATGTTCAAAATGAAGAATTCATATGAAGAAGCTTTAGACCACCTGGAGACCCTGAAGAGAGAGAACAAGAACCTGCAACGTAAGATAGCAAACATTAAATACTTCAATTTCAATTAATGGTCATTGTCAAGAGATATACAAATAATGTTGGTGTTCCTCAAGGCTTCATTTTAGTTCCTTCACTTTTTAATCTATATATGCTACTACCTGGAAACATCAAAAGGTGACAAGTTTCCTTAGTTATGCTGACGACACACAGCTCTACATCATCGTGTCTCCTGATGACTCGAAACAATAGATGCTCTTTTTGATATTAAGCCATGGATGGCTGAGCATTTCAGAAAAATAAACTAGATTAAAACAATGCAAACATAATATAATAAAAACAGAATGTCAAGCTTATATACCACATATTTCAAATCTAACAAAAGTATTTATTACCTGTTGAATTGGTTAATATATTGCTCTACTTTCTTGCCTCCCCAAAAATATATAGCTCTACAGGGACTGCTGTAAAACTCAGCTGCAAACATTTTAATGGACCAGACACAGGGTGTACAATACCCCCATTTTAAAATCTCTGCACTGGATACCTTTCTGCCTTTTTAAAGTTCTTGTTTAAAGTTCTGTTTTTCAGGTCATTGTACTGGCCCTTTTAATTGTAGTGTTCATAGTTTTAAGTGTCAATTTAATACTTAAAGAAATACAACAGTTATCTTTGTTGGGAAATACTTTTGTGTACTATGGGGATTTTGTGTTTTGTTTTCTCAACAGAGGAAATCACAGATTTGACTGAAAATCTTGGGGAATCCGGGAAGACAATTCATGAATTGGAAAAGGCTAAGAAGACAGCCTGAGAACGAGAGAGCAGAAGTTCAGACTGCCCTAGAAGAGGCAGAGGTATTTAAACAACTCATTTACAAAGAAGGTGCATCCTTATTCAAACCATCTTGATACTTAAAAAAAAACACCTTGCATTTTATTTTCTAGGCTACTCTGGAGCATGAGGAATCAAAGATCATCCGTGTTCAGCTCGAGCTCACACAAATCAAGAGTGAAGTTGACAGAAAAATTGCAGAGAAAGACGAGGAGATTGAGCAGATCAAGAGGAACAGCCAGAGAGTGATTGAGACCATGCAGAGCACTTTGGATGCTGAAGTCAGGAGCAGGAATGACGCCCTGAGAGTCAAGAAGAAGATGGAGGGAGACCTCAATGAGCTGGAGATTCAGCTGAGCCACGCGAACCGCCAGGCAGCTGAAGCCCAGAAACAGCTGAGAAACGTGCAGGGACAACTTAAGGTGGGGCTTGAAAATTCAACATAAATATGTTTAAATGTAAAGCTACATGACTAAAACATATGTAAATTGCTGATTAAATTATATCGTGTTTAATTCAGGATGCCCTGCTGCACCTTGATGAAGCTCTCAGAGGTGAGGCGGACATTAAGGAGCAGGTTGCCATAGTGGAGCGCAGGAACAACCTGATGCTGGCTGAGATTGAGGAACTGAGAGCTGCACTGGAGCAGACGGATAGATGCCGAAAAGTGTCTGAACAGGAGCTGGTTGATGCCACCGAGCGAGTGGGACTGCTGAACGCTCAGGTTTGTAACTTTATTCTACCACTACTGTTAAACGCAAGGCAGTGTACTAAATGTATTGACCATTTGAAACCTTACTGTTTATTGGTTCCTTTTTAGAACACAAATCTTATCAACACTAAAAGAAAGTTGGAGACGGACCTTGTCCAGATCCAAGGGGAAGTGGAAGACTCTATCCAGGAAGCAAGAAATGCTGAAGAAAAGGCCAAGAAAGCCATTACTGATGTGAGTCCTGCTTAGGTTTATTTTGTATGTATTCAGTACCCAGCTGCGTATGTAGAAGGTCCAGTATTGAAATTGAGACATTGCACAGGTTACTTTGGAACAGCCAGTATTGGCTTGGTTTTAAATAAAGCATTAAGCCACATGTTGGAAACTTTGTATTTTCGCAATGTCAATGCATATCGTTTATACACAAGTAGTACTTTTAGAGTTGTTGCTCCTTTATTTAAATCCTTTGTTTTATAAAACTAAACTGAAATAATCAGTCAACTGTAAAAGGAATATTAGGGAACTACATGAAAAAACAAAAAACATACACTGTGGGATAAAGTAATTTGACATTACGCTTATGGACATACATCGTAAGTGAACACTATCAGTTAGTAATCTACTCTTTTATTTTACATTTTTTTTACAAAATGGGCCATTTCTCCTGAACAATCTGCTAATTGATCTCCTTACGATCATTCCTAATTAGGCCGCCATGATGGCAGAAGAGCTGAAGAAGGAGCAGGACACCAGCTCTCATTTGGAGAGGATGAAGAAGAACCTGGAGGTGACAGTCAAGGACCTGCAGCTCCGCCTGGATGAAGCCGAAAACCTGGCCCTGAAGGGCGGCAAGAAGCAGCTCCAGAAACTGGAGACTAGGGTATCTTCACTATTTTAATCAAGCAGTTTTCTTTGTGCTGCTTTCAATTTGATTTCGAAATGAAGCCATTAATGAGGTTCAATTGCTGAATTTTTGCCCTTCTTATCTTTCAGGTCCGAGAGCTTGAGTCTGAGGTGGAGGCGGAGCAGAGACGTGGAGCTGAAGCTGTGAAAGGCGTCCGCAAATATGAACGCAGAGTGAAGGAACTGACTTACCAGGTACAGAGAACCAAAACAATGTGCACCTTAAAATGTATTTTGAAATAGTGACGCAACTGCTTATCATCATGTGATATTTGTTTGAAGCAATTCTATAATTTTAGCCGTGTTGAAAAACTGGATGTAGAATATGTTTGAAACCTCTAGAGGGCGTTAATCACCATCATATCTCTGAAGCTCCAACAGCCGAGTTGTGAGTGGACCAGAGCCAAAAATAAACATTGCATTGCAGCTATAAATACAACAAGTAATATAGCTTGTATAAGTTTGACCACATGAGTTATCTTTAAAGATATGTTCAACAGATGTTTACCTTGAACTTTCTGTGCAAAAACGGTCCAATTCAAAGGTCAGTGTTATTACTGCACAGAGTTAGTGGTAACTCGAGCAAAAAATGTGTTTGCTGAAGTATTTATATATTGGAGTGAGAAGATATATTTTTTGTAAAAATACATACAAGAATGAAGATTGTTATTATAAAACAAATAAATGATCTATTTCTTCCCCCTCGATCTGTGGAAAAGGGCAAATTGTGCTCTACAGTTCATTTTGGGGTCATTATCATTATTATATCATTAACATTTGGCCGATAGCTTTTCCAAATTATGCCTACATTAAGTCATGAAGCTATCAGCAACCACAATCCATTATTCCTTTCATAATGCCTTCGCTATTATGCATTATTTAATATATTCAGTGTTTGAATCTGCTCCATTGGACTTGCTAGTCTTTCTGAAGTGACTTAACTGTGAAGGATGAATGAAATATTCTCTTAATTGTTTTGCAATACGTTTTGACACGTTGGTATGATGAAGTGTTGGCCTTAAACCGCCTGTACTGTATATTGCCTCCAGACTGAGGAGGACAAGAAGAATGTCGCCCGACTTCAGGACCTGGTGGACAAGCTGCAGCTGAAAATGAAAGCCTACAAGAGGCAGTCTGAGGAGGCTGTGAGTGTGAAATATTTGACGCATGCAACGCGTATGTGTCACACCAGTTTCAATAGCGCCTGAAGACTGACAGCATGATGCATCATAATTGGATGCTTTTCATCTCGTACTGTACACGGGTGGAATTGTTCAAGGCGTCACTTCTTTGAATTGGTGTTCTGCAGGAGGAGCAGGCCAACACTCACCTGGCCAAGTACAGGAAGGTGCAGCATGAGATGGAGGAGGCAGAGGAGCGGGCGGACATCGCAGAGTCGCAGGTCAACAAGCTGAGAGCCAAAAGTCGGGAGATCGTCAGGGTATATTCATTTATATTTCTTTTTTATTCAAAGTACAATATAATCGTACTTGTATATTATACTTACAGTATACTATAAAACAAACGCCTGTATCTCTACTTCTTGACAAAGGGTTAAAACACTAACTTCTCACTGTCTGTTTTGTATTGATTTAAAGGGAAAGGAGGCTGAAGAATGAGCATCGGAAAAGAGGAAACACAGCGCAAGAAATCATAAAATATGACCATTGATGTGTCACGTGTGTGTAACAAGAAATAAATCTGCAAGGATTTGAAAACCTTTTGTGTGCCATTATTCTGTTTGTTTCACAAAAAATGTATAGAATTAATTCAAAGTCATACTTAAACACATAATTTGCAATATTATTTAAATAAATCTGCAAAAAAAAACTGGAAATACATTTTGACGGTAGAAAAATATGTCTATACAGTATCTATATAATACTCACTCAAGAATAAAAATAAATGATTTAGAATACACTATAATATACCAAACTATTACAAGAAAGCATAAGATAATAGCCATTCAGTCCACCTTCACAAAGTAAGTGCTGTGTGTTAGGTCTACATCTGAGCAGCAGTGTACAGTATAGCTTCCTCCTTTAAAATAACAGGGTCGTCTACAGTTGCGTGTTATCACGTGGAAGTTCTGCAGGTTATGATAACTGTAAATCTGTTCCTCGCGGTGATAATGTTACTGACAGTCCTGTGACCTTACAGTTTTTTTATGTGCCTCGAAAACACGTGTTAGACCATCTCAAGTTGTGATGGAAATAGACCTATTAGTGAACTTCAACACACAGTGACACACAGTGCATTGTGTGGAGGTTAACAATCATTTAAATCAATAGAAAGCAAGAAAATTATTTAGCTTTTCACTAATTAGTCAATATGGAAAGAATGTAACATTTCTCTAATGCAGATCCCTTATGAGTCGTCATAGATTTCATGATGTATTATAAAAATACATTCATAAAGCATCATGAACATGTATGAGTTTGTTACTATTATGCTGTTTTAAAAGCGTCATCAAATACTGTGTCTGTATGTTTATAATGCATTATACAATCTCAATGGTACTTGATGCTTGACCTGTGTTCTGACTTTGTGTGTGCATTACAAGCTTTATAAAATGTATAAAAAATAACATTTAACAATGGTTTACCATCAGATATTTGTACAGTAACTCCCTCTAAGATATCTGATTATCTTGTTGCATTGTGGGCAAGTCCACAATTTGCAGGAATCAAAACTGCTCTGTGCTATCACATCACTTACAGTAATCCATTTCATTTAGTATAACTTAATAAGAAAAAACACAACATTTCACACTTTATTTATGTTTCATCTCCAAACAAAAAAAGTATTTTCAGAGTCATTTACTGTCGAACCCGTTAAATATTGATAGAAACATCAGTCATTCTTTATACATACAGTATGGGCCTAAGACCACAGAGGAAGTACATGTTTTATATCAAAGGTTGTTCCACAATAAGACTCGAGGCAGTGACAAATGGCTGAGCTATGAGAACGTAGTGGAGGAGACAGCTATATTTGTATTTCTTCCAAATAAGCTCACACAGGAGCATAAGAGATCGAGTTTCACATTTTTATTGAGTATATAGTCCTCTTTGGCAGGGTGTAAAGTCATGAGTATTTAACTCCTAATGCCCCCTCACCATCTTTGCCAGTTCAGTGTCATCTTTCAACAAGGAAAGAATGCAAGATACTACACATCGTATAACGTGATCCCCTTCTTTCATATGGGGAACAAACACTTGCCTTAAGAGAAGGTCGAGCTACTTGCGTGGCCTTGTCCTCAGTTCATCTATCAAAGGCACACAGTACAAGTCCATTTAAAGAAAAGGTTTATAAATACAGTGCCCACCCTTGAGACAACACAAGTGCCTGATGCGAGAAACACGGAAACACAAACCTTATCACCTGTTCACTAAAGATTCCACGTCGGACAATAGAGCTGCATTATACATTCAAGGAGTTTACAGGCAAATAAACCTTCATGAAGCACGAGATTTAACACTTCTCAGGCAACAAGCCAAGTCGCCTGCGCCTATAGACAGGCGATTTACAGGGGTCAAAACCTTTTCTCATGTGTCATACTGACGGTTGAGTTGTCAACAGGAAAACCTGTAACCCTTTGACTTTCAGCACACAGAGGGTCAACAACTGAGCCTGGTGTTGCTGTCAGAAATGTAAAGGTGTAATCTGATATGCTCGAACATTTTGAATGGTGAAAGTGATAACAAGAAAAGGAAATTATCAGACACAAACATTTAATTATTTGTTTCGAAAAATCAGGATAATGTAATTAGAGAGAAAGGGATTCGTTACATTTTGACCGTTATTGTTAATGTGAGAAAGCTGTAAAGCTTGGCAGGTTCAGAATGGAAACATTATGATTTAGTTAAAGATTTAATTTAAATTATGATAAACTGAGGTGAGTCAGCAGGACCAGGATTGTAGGTTTAATCATGAAGAGAAAATGTTCAGAGAGTTGGTAAACTTGCTATTTTTGTGCAGAAAGGCCATTTGGGGAAAATCCTTTAAAAGCAATGAATGTTGTTGGAGTTGGGAAATGCTTAATCATCCTTGTAAGGGCCCAGTGGAAAATGTTTGGGAACTTTAATTTATTTATTTTGTTACATATTTAAATCATAATCAGTCAAAAATACATTTGGTTTAAAAAAATGTAATGATATGTGACAGTATTCGTAACCCCCTGCTCGACGTGTCAATGAAAGGTTCTGTGTTAATGTTGATGATATCACATTTCAAAGACAGTCCCTCGAAAGCTGAAGTCCTTTGACCCTGCCAGACAACCCTGGTTAGAAAGGCCGTGTCTGTTATCCGTCTGAGCTTGAGGATCATCACACCCTCATAAACAACCACGAAAATAAGACATCCGAGTCAGTAGATTGCAACATATTTTTCATTTGTATGTTCGCAAGGGTACAGTGGGAGATTTTAGGGCAAATTTTGAATCTAAAAAAAGTGAAAAATGAATCCTCAGACTGTGACAGAGTGCTGTCAGTGGGAGAAACCTGACACGGTTTTATGTGCAGACAGCTTTCGAGAAGTCATGTAAACTAGTGTCAAACAGCGTAAACATGGCAGCAACAGGGTTTCACCTCCGACCTTCATACAGTATAGTACAATTAACATCATTTTTTAAATATGTATTACTGCGTCTTTAAAGTCTACATTTACAAATCACTTGTCCCGAGTCAATGTGAAAGGTTAATGTTGAGATTTATTTACGTGATCACAGTGTTTACAGATCTCCTTCCATCTCATGACTCGCATTAAAAATAAATAGCTCTGGCCCCCTTGAATTTCCAGACAGTGTGTGGTTCAAATTCAAGTGTATTTCTGAGGCACAGTTCCATACAAATTGCAATGGCTCAGACGGTAGACTTGCTGGAAAGTAATAAGTGCAAAAATAAAGCCAGGGCTCCTCCAATCTCTGCCTGTCTGTTCCTTCGTGCAATACAACCAAGACAATGCATGGCTGTGGAGCCTAAATTATGCCTCAGTAATTGCAAAAATTCTTTGGGATAATATATGATTAGTCTAAAGAGAGGATAATAATATGAGGTAAAATTAGTTCTGTTCCCAAGAAGAAATGTTGCCTATAAAAAATGAACAGTCAACATTAAACATCCCTCACTGATGCATGATGCATTATGTATGTGACGCAACTGAATTTTAGACATTTAGCATTTATGAGTAGTATACAAACATGTAATACAGGCCTTTTAACACACCTTAATAAAATAATACAAATAATTATAATAATAATATTTAAAAGTGTTTTTTAATAGTGTATTCATATTTCACATTCTATTGTGTCTATACAGTATGTGCTGTCTATGTTCATAGCAGCTCTATAGTACATTCAATTTCTACACTGCTGTTCATACTGTTCATAAAAGAGCCTTTTCATCTGTCAGAATATCACTTTATTTACCTGTCTTAATACTACCTGTGCAATCAAAATAAAGTTGAATCTAATCTAATATAATAAACAGACATAAGGGCATTTTTAAACTTGTATTAATATACAGTCTTTTGATACCACTCATTAATATGTATAATGTTTTATGACAAAACATTATGCATATACTTATAAACATAGCTCACGTGATATAATTGCTGGCATAATCTCTGTCATAATGCATTATATTTTGATTATAATTTACTTTAAGCCAGGGGTGTCCAAACTACGGCCCGGGGGGCCAAATGCGGCCCGCAGGCCATTTTGAATCGGCCCTCTGCAAATTCTAAGTATAATGGAATATGGCCCACAAATTAAACTTTTGCTTGTCTTAGATTGTACTTCTCAAATATATATGTTAAGATATATTACACAGTGTTCATGTGTTAATGAGCCCAATTTTCAAATAAATGTAGTCATTTAAAATGTAAAACATTTCCTAACAAATCTGAGTTGATGAAAAAAGCCCAATAACTTATTTCTATAATAAGCTTGAAATTGAACCTTCATATTTACTCTTATTATCAGCAATCTGAGGCTACTGTTTTAAGGAATGAGCTGCCAACAAAATAAATGAAACCCTGAAGACAGATGGGATGTAGGCTGTTTTTTCCTTAAAGCATTTTCAAGTATTGCGCATTATTCACCTACATTTGATTGATTTTGCTAACTTATAATTTAACTTATGAGGCAATATTCACCTCTATAAGTGGCCCAGCTCTCCGTATATCTTTTTGTATGTGGCCCTCGGTGAAAAAAGTTTGGACACCCCTGCTTTAAGTGGTCTACTTGTTCTCAAGGAAAATAAAGGAGACCCCTGGGTTTTGGGTTATACAAAATAAGATGGTTTTAAGTCTCTATAACAGGGTTTGCATAAAGTAGAAAATAAAACAGGAAACACAGTTAAATGATTTAATAACAGAGGACACAACTTTTGATAATGAACAACTGGTTGACTTTTACATTTATCTGATGCAATGTTTCCTCAATAAGAATTCACACCAGATTGAATAGATTTAAAATACACAAAATGCCTTCAGACCATTTGAATGTCAGTGAGTGACCAGCAATTTATGAGTGGGCCTGTTAATTCATCATGCTTCATAATGTGTTATGAATGTGAGGGCTTATCATGCATTATACATATAAATATAAATATTACATAGTTTTCTTTTTTCTTTATTGTCATTAATTCAATGAGGAAATTAGATATTTTCTTAGTGTGTAGTGCGAAACAGGTGCAGCCACAGAACTTTCTAGCCATATTAAACTCATTAAACACTTCTAACAGCGGACAATACATTATACAGTGAGGTATTATAAAACCATTTCTTTATTTCATTTGTAATTATCTGAGGCAGAAGCTGATGCAGTGATGTTATGGCATTTTTAACCTTGTCATATTATAAAAAAATTGGCCCTGCTCCAAAAGAATTCCACCTTTGCATGTTATAATGAGATAAGTACACGCTTTGGCCGGCTGTATTATCATTCAAGTGGTGTAGTGGAAAGATTACATGTCATGGCACTGTGCTGGAACTGCATAGTTTTGCAAGAAATACAGTTTTTTTTGTACCATTTTGAACCTCAAGTGCTTAATGCCATCACCATTTGTTTGAAAAGTTATCTTTCACAACATGTAATGTTTTACCAGATCCATAATCATCTTCTGGACACATTAATTAAACAGAGGAGGAACAGAGGAAATGAAAGCACTATAAATATTGTTTCCTTCCTCCCTTCAGAACAAATCAAATTAAGTTAGGTATTTCATAAAATGCCGACCTCAGCGAGTGTTTCTGCTATCATGAGGTATCATCATTTTCACAGGTTCTTAAATCAGCAACTGTTAGGCCCTTTTCTGCTTCTTTGTCACAGGAAAGACTTGCCAGGCTTCTGCATCAGAATACCAGTGACATATGAGAGCTTCTCCACGGCTAAAGTCGGATCGTCGGCAGTGCCAAGGTGCATTAAAGAGATTACCGCAGAGAGCTAAACAATGTCTGAACTTCAGTAACCCAATACGCATGCCAGGACAATATTTATGCAAGGTTAAAAAATGTTGCTTTGTAACTGTTCTGATCTATTTATACCCTTTAAATTCAGTCTCTTGTTTAACTGTGTGCATTGAGTGGCACCGTTTATTCTCCTGTAAAATATTTTACTATGAGCAAATGTCTCTGTCTAGGTACTGCAGCCCTAAAGGACATTGTTGCTTATTTTTAAGAAAAAACAAAAACGAAACTCATTCAAATCCTTATAAAAAATAAACATCACAACAACACTTCATTATAATGATTTTGAGGAATAGTCTTTGGTTGAACGTCTCTTTCACATTTTTGCCCTTTTAGTCTCATGTCAAAGTCACCAGAGGTATCTGTGATGAATGGTCTTTTATGTTTAGTGACAAAAGATACCTCAGATTACATTGGAGGCAAACTCAAGCATGACGACGTAAAAGTACATGACCAAATAAAGCAAGTCCTTTCTGCTGAGTGAACATCGATCTCTCTATATAAGAAGGAGGCTGGACTCCTTCGAGGACTGAGACACGACCAGCCAAGGTGAGTGTGTTACAGTCTTTTATTAGCAGGAGCATCTGCTTAGTAAACAATGCAGGCCATGACCACTCAGTGCCAGACACCACAAACTGAATACTGAATAGTGTCTGTGCCAGGCTATAGTGTACAGTGTGCAGTTATTAATTGAGACTTTCTATGTTTTTTCTTCAGAACGCTCATTAGACCCTCATCTACTGGGAAGGGAAGAAGGTATTTCATTTATTTTACTGCTGTTTCATATCGTCGAACAATAGCAGAATTTTTGTGATAAGTTACATTTTGTTGAATGACTTTATGGTCATCAAATGTTAAACTTGTGTGTTAACAAATACATTAACATAGCTAATGTTGCATCTGACTTAAACAATTATACCTGCAGCATTGAAATAGCAAAGAAATTGTCTCTTTTATTTGTGTAATTGCATTGTGATTGGATTTAGTGGTGCATGTAACAAGCCATGGAATCTACAAAGATAAACAATTAAGGACACATTATGCAGGGATGATGAGTCTTGGTTGATGTGAACTATAACCTTAACTTGTTTTTACATTTTTCTTAATAAATAAGTAAAGTTATACCACTTTACGTCTTTCTCTCCATTTAATTGTAGGATTTATCTCAACATTATTAGCTTTGGTCATTAGTGAAGTACCATCATGGCAAGAGATACAGACTGAATGAAATGCCTGCTGTTTGTTCTTACCCACCTGCAGTAAACACTCACCATGGGGGACGCGGAAATGGAATGTTTTGGTCCGGCGGCCCGCTTTCCTCCGCAAGCCAGAGCGAGAGAGAATTGAGGCTCAAAACACTCCCTTTGATGCTAAATCAGCATACTTTGTGACTGAGCCCGCAGAGATGTACCTCAAGGGGAAACTTGTGAAGAAAGAAGGGGGCAAAGCCACTGTGGAGACCCTCTGTGGAAAGGTAATGTTGATGGCAGTTTTAATTAGGAATTGAAAAAATTTGACACAGTATTCTTAAGAGTGTTTTTTATATTGGTTGAAAAACTAGTGCATGAAGTGCATGTCTTGTGTTGGGACAAAATATGTTTGTGTTTTTTTTAATTGTCCGGGCTGGACAATAATGTATTCAAATTCTGTGGGCTCTTTTGGTACCGTTGTGAGGTATTTGAACTTTGATTCATGCAAATGTATCCTTTTACTGCTGAACAATTTACAGACAAATATTGTACCTGTGACTGATTATTTTTGTATTCAGATTACTAATAAAGAATATAATCAACATCATGTGACGTTACAGATTTAAACACACTAAGTTATGATAAGCAGTATATGTATTAAAAAATAATCTCCTCCTTTACTAGCTGCAAAATAAAAGTGAATACCAAAATTGTAACAATGACAATTATTCTGAAACGGGCCATTGTGCAGAATGAGTATTGTAATTGTTCCTACCTAAGTTTATTTTGATCACAAGACATTTCTGCTTTTCCTTTTGTAACAGTTTGAATGCAGGACTTCAACATGTAACAGAGTAGTTTCACACACACATTCTACTTTCACTAAGTAAAAGATCTGATTGATCTACCGCCATAATGAATACTGACTGTCAAAACTGAAGTTCTGTGTTTCTACTTTTCTTGTTACAGACTATCACTGTTAAAGACACTGAAATCTTCCCCATGAACCCTCCAAAGTATGATAAGATTGAGGACATGGCCATGATGACCCACCTCAGCGAGCCTTCTGTGCTGTATAACCTCAAAGAGCGCTATGCAGCATGGATGATCTACGTGAGTTTTGTGCAGGAGAGAGCTTCGTTTTATTGCACGCACATGTATTTGTAAAAACATTGATCATTCTTTGATATTTCACACTGTTGTAGACCTACTCAGGGCTGTTCTGCGTCACTGTGAACCCCTACAAGTGGCTCCCAGTGTATGACTCAAAGGTTGTCGCAGGATACAGAGGCAAAAAGAGGATTGAGGCTCCACCCCACATCTTCTCCATCTCTGATAACGCCTATCAGTTCATGCTCCAAGGTATCCGTCAGTTCTTAGGCTGCGATCTGTCCTCAATGGACGCCTCAATTGTTTCAGTTTGTTGGTAAACGTGCATTTTATTGTGACACTATAACTGTGGTCATATCAAATTCATAGTGCAATAACACTTTTTAAGAATAAATGAATGAAAATGTGTGTGTTCACATTTCATTCTCTCAACAGATCGTGAGAATCAGTCAATCCTGATTACGTAAGTCAATGCTAAAGATAACCTATTTGGTCTGATATAAGAATGATTATTTTTGTATGTATCATTACTTACTAACACCAACACATGTGTCATAATATGCATTGCAGTGGAGAATCTGGTGCAGGAAAGACTGTTAACACCAAACGTGTCATCCAGTACTTTGCGACAATCGCAGTGGCTGGAGGAAAGAAAATAGAAACATCTGGCAAAATACAGGTAAATGAAATCTTTTAGATTTTTTTTATACTAAAGCTGACATTTTGAATGTGAACATCAGCTCTAAAGCGTGATGTTTGTTTGCTGAATGAAGGGGTCGCTGGAGGATCAAATCATTGCAGCCAATCCCTTGCTGGAGGCCTATGGTAACGCCAAAACTGTGAGGAATGACAACTCATCCCGCTTTGTAAGTGTTTGCAAATGTAAGTCTTTTTAACATAGGAATGCAATTAGTTACATTTCTAATCACCGGTCGTCTTTCAGGGTAAATTCATCAGAATCCATTTTGGATCAACTGGAAAGTTGGCTTCAGCTGATATTGAAACATGTAAGCCTCCATCCTACTATTCTCCAGAATATTTGATCAAAAGACAAACAGTAAAACACTTTATTGCCTTGTTTTCCAGATCTGCTGGAGAAGTCTCGAGTGACATTCCAGCTGTCTGCTGAGAGGAGCTACCACATCTTCTATCAGCTGATGACCGGCCACAAACCCGAGCTGATCGGTCAGACATTTTTTGATTTTCAAGGCCATTTACTACCAGCTGTGTCATGTATGTTGCTTTCCATAATTAACCACCATTTTTCTTTTCAGAGGCTCTCCTGATCACAACCAATCCGTACGACTATCCCATGATCAGTCAGGGTGAAATCACTGTCAAGAGTATAGATGACGTTGAAGAGTTTATTGCCACTGATGTAAGAAAATGATAAAATCCACACTTTCAAAAAACTTCAAAAAATATAGAAATGTTTTATTACTTTTTTTGAAATTCAACCTTTTTCCCTCAATACTCTTAGACTGCCATCGATATCCTGGGCTTCAGTGGTGATGAAAAATTGGGCATTTACAAGCTGACTGGAGCTGTGATGCATCACGGAGCAATGAGGTTCAAGCAAAAGCAGCGTGAAGAGCAGGCCGAGCCTGATGGCACTGAGGGTACGTGACCCGTTTGAGAATGAGAAAAGTTATGAATTGTGAATCTTTGCATTCTCTATGAAATGACGTCTTCTCACTCAGTTTTCTACTCTTTTCAGTCGCCGATAAAATCGCATACCTCATGGGTCTGAACTCAGCCGATGTACTGAAGGCTCTGTGCTACCCAAGGGTCAAAGTCGGAAATGAATTTGTGACTAAAGGCCAGACCGTGCCTCAGGTAAAAACTTCCCATACAGTCATTTGAAGCCTAGCTCTAAAGCCATTAATCTTTGATTATTGATAATAACATGTTATTATTGTTGCATGTCTAAAAATTAGGTCAACAACGCAGTCAGTGCTCTCTGCAAGTCTGTCTATGAGAAGATGTTTTTGTGGATGGTCGTCAGAATCAATGAGATGCTGGATACCAGGCAGCCCAGACAGTTCTTCATTGGTGTCCTGGATATTGCTGGGTTTGAAATCTTTGATGTAAGTTAAACAACTCATTGGACTTTGTATTATGTTTTACGGGTGAAATAGCACAATGAAAGTTTGACACTATCTTCTTTCCCATCTCAAGTTCAACAGCTTGGAGCAGTTGTGCATCAACTTCACCAACGAGAAGCTGCAACAGTTTTTCAACCACCACATGTTTGTCCTGGAGCAAGAAGAGTACAAGAAAGAGGGAATTGAATGGGAGTTCATTGATTTTGGTATGGACTTGGCTGCCTGCATTGAGCTGATTGAAAAGGTGAGCGACATGCAGTTTATTAACGACATAGAAAACTGTTTATGACTTTAAGCTTTGGTTTGTAATGATCATTTCCTCGTGACAGCCAATGGGCATCTTCTCCATCCTTGAAGAGGAGTGCATGTTCCCCAAGGCATCAGACGTCACCTTCAAGAACAAACTGTACGACCAGCATCTTGGTAAAACCAAGGCTTTTGAGAAGCCAAAGCCTGCCAAAGGCAAAGCTGAGGCTCACTTTGCTCTGGTGCACTATGCTGGCACTGTGGACTACAACATCAATGGTTGGCTGGATAAGAACAAGGACCCCCTGAACGACTCAGTGGTTCAGCTCTACCAGAAGTCTTCAGTCAAACTGCTGGCTCACCTCTATGCATCCCATAACGCAGCAGAAGGTACGTGCTGTCAACTGTCTGTACATTAGTTATCAAAATAGCAGATTTATTATTTGTGTTTAATTTAAACATTTTTCATCCACTGACAGCTGAAGGTGGTGCAAAAAAAGGTGGCAAGAAGAAGGGCGGTTCCTTCCAAACTGTTTCTGCATTGTTCAGGGTAAGATAGGAAAGAAGGACTATTGTCATTTTTTGCACTTATTGTGTTTCATTTGTCAATTTTATGTCCTTTTAATTGTTCAGGAGAATTTGGGCAAGCTGATGACCAATTTGAGAAGCACACATCCTCATTTTGTGCGCTGCCTGATTCCCAATGAATCAAAGACACCAGGTATGTGCTCTTTGCGGTAATGTGGATTAAATTAATAAAGCAATAAAGATTAGAGACAAAATAGAAGCTAAGGAAGATGCTTTGTGTGATTTGACCGTTTACTGTCTGGTTACTTATTTATCACAAATACTAAATGTTATCATAGGTCTCATGGAGAACTTCCTGGTCATCCACCAGCTGAGGTGTAACGGTGTGCTGGAAGGTATCAGGATCTGCAGAAAGGGCTTCCCCAGCAGGATCCAGTATGGTGACTTCAAGCAGAGGTAGCAGAAATATCTCCCTGACAGATATTGAAAAGTTAAAGTCTTCAAGTTAGTGTGTCTAACTGAATGACATCTTTACCTTCAGATACAAAGTATTGAACGCCAGTGTCATCCCTGAGGGACAATTCATCGACAACAAGAAGGCCTCAGAGAAGCTGCTGGGATCCATCGATGTGGACCAGACTCAGTACAAGTTTGGCCACACCAAGGTAGAGTGAGACATGGTTCCCAAGGCTGTTTACAAAGAAGTATATGGTGAACTGTCATAAATAACTATTTATATTAACTATTGACCCTTAGGTGTTTTTCAAAGCCGGTCTGCTGGGTACTCTTGAGGAGATGAGAGATGAAAAACTGGCAGAGCTGGTCACAATGACCCAGGCTCTCTGCAGAGGTTTCCTCATGAGGACAGAGTTTGTCAAGATGATGGAGAGGAGGTAATGCGTTGGCCCTGCATTTAAAAGCATATTCCTAAAGTTTGCAACTTTTCAACATTTTCTAACTCAATGTTTTCTCTGTTTTTGTCAGAGAGGCAATTTACTCCATCCAGTACAACATCCGCTCGTTCATGAATGTCAAAACCTGGCCATGGATGAAGCTGTACTTCAAGATTAAACCTCTGTTGAAGAGTGCTGAGACTGAAAAAGAGATGGCGCAAATGAAAGAGGACTTTGCAAAGATGAAAGAGGATCTAACAAAGGCTCTGTCTAAGAAAAAGGAGCTGGAGGAGAAGATGGTTTCTCTGCTGCAGGAGAAGAATGACTTGCAGCTTCAAATTCAGTCTGTACGTTAAAACAGAGTGAGGCTATTGCTTTTTCAGAAATCCTGGTTTTAAATTTTCAATTAATAATATTTTTACGTTATGTCATTTTTAAATCTAGGAAGGTGAAACCCTCAGTGATTCAGAGGAAAGGTGTGAGGGGCTCATTAAAGCAAAAATCCAGCTTGAGGCCAAACTCAAAGAGACAGCTGAGAGACTGGAGGATGAGGAGGAAATGAATTCTGAGCTGACTGCAAAGAAGAGGAAGCTGGAGGATGAGTGCTCTGAGTTGAAGAAAGACATCGATGACTTGGAGCTCACCCTGGCCAAAGTGGAAAAGGAGAAACATGCCACAGAGAACAAGGTTACAAGACGGCTTATCAATCATACATTTTCATGAAGATTAAAACGTTTTTGTTACTTAAAATTCATGTCAACATTTATAGGTCAAGAACCTTACAGAGGAAATGTCATCTCAAGATGAAACCATTGCCAAGTTGACCAAAGAGAAGAAAGCCCTCCAAGAGGCCCATCAGCAGACCCTCGATGATCTGCAGGCAGAGGAAGACAAAGTCAACACTCTGTCCAAGGCTAAAGTCAAGCTGGAGCAGCAAGTGGACGACGTATGTAACAACAATCTGTTAAAATGAAGATATTATTGAGTTCAAAGGAAAAAATCTTCTCTTTTTAAAATCTGGTAACATCACTGACAAATGAGCATTGATTTGCTTCACGGAAGTATTTTAATGCTGCCTTCATACGGCTTTGACATAGTGTTGAAAAGTGAAACTTTTTCTGTTTTTAAATTGTTGCTAGATTACATGCCTGACTTAGTTCCTGTGAAAGTCTTGGCTGTGTGGAGGCAAAGTATATTCAGTGCTGGACTTTGCCACCATAAAAACTTCAAAAAACAGCCATTGCTTGATGTTAATTCAAATAAATGATAAAGAAGAAAAACAGCAATCATAATCAACAGGATTTGTTTTTGTTAGAATTTACATTTTACGAAAACTTCTACTTTGCTGGCAGCTTGAAGGTTCTCTAGAGCAAGAAAAGAAGCTCCGTATGGACCTCGAGCGAGCCAAAAGAAAGCTTGAGGGGGATTTGAAACTGGCCCAGGAATCCCTGATGGATCTGGAGAATGACAAGCAGCAGTCTGACGAGAAAATAAAGAAGTAAGAGTAAACAAATGCTATGTGTCAACCAATTTGCAATAATAAAGGATTTGAGGAACACTGCTTACATGTAACTCCAATAAGACAACTCACTCTGTTCCCTGTAGGAAGGACTTCGAGATAAGCCAGCTCCTAAGTAAGATCGAGGATGAGCAGACTCTTGGAATCCAGTTACAGAAGAAGATTAAGGAACTTCAGGTATAATTTCAAGTGTTTTAGATAATAGGAATTATCAAATATCTTGCAGAATTTTTTGTTAAACGTTCTGTGTTTCAGGCTCGTATCGAGGAGCTTGAAGAGGAGATTGAGGCTGAGCGGGCTGCTCGGGCCAAGGTGGAGAAGCAGAGGTCTGATCTCTCCAGGGAACTTGAGGAGATCAGCGAGAGGCTGGAAGAAGCTGGCGGAGCCACATCTGCTCAGATCGAGATGAACAAGAAGCGTGAAGCCGAGTTTCAGAAGCTGCGTCGTGACCTCGAAGAGTCTACCCTGCAGCACGAGGCCACCGCTGCAGCTCTCCGTAAGAAGCAGGCTGACAGTGTGGCAGAGCTCGGAGAACAGATCGACAACCTCCAGAGAGTCAAACAGAAGCTGGAGAAAGAGAAGAGCGAGTACAAGATGGAGATCGATGACCTCAGCAGCAACATGGAGTCTGTTGCCAAATCGAAAGTGAGCTGACAAAATTATCATACAGACAGCAAACAATAGTGGTAGTACTTTTATTCTAATACACTTCTTCTTTTTCCAGACAAACCTTGAAAAGATGTGCAGGACATTAGAAGATCAACTGAGTGAGCTCAAATCCAAGAATGATGAAAATGTTCGCCAGCTGAACGACCTGAATACACAGAAAGCAAGACTTCAAACTGAAAATGGTATGAATATCATCACATCATCCAATAGCTGCAAATGTGCTTAATGTATCTCCATTTCACTTGATGGATGGAAAGGGAAACCCTTCTTGCATATACATTAATTCGTTAGCTGTTGCAATTTTGTTTTTATGTTCATTAAGACAACTTCTTTTGATTAGGGGAAAGTTCGCGTCAGCTGGAGGAGAAAGAAGCTCTTGTTTCTCAGCTGACAAGAGCCAAGCAGGCTTACACTCAGCAGATTGAGGAGCTGAAGAGGCATATAGAGGAGGAAGTTAAGGTAACAGTCTATGAATCATCAATAGAGGAAAGGCACCATACGATTGTTAAGAAATATTCATCAGGAGCACATTTGGTTCATAGGCAAAGAATGCCCTGGCTCATGCTGTTCAGTCGGCTCGTCACGACTGCGACCTGCTCAGAGAGCAGTACGAGGAAGAGCAGGAGGCCAAGTCTGAGCTGCAGCGTGCAATGTCCAAGGCCAACAGCGAGGTAGCTCAGTGGAGAGCCAAATATGAGACTGACGCCATTCAGCGCACTGAGGAGCTTGAGGAAGCCAAGTAATGAACTAAGATCACATTTTTCCAACATCAATTCTGTAAATCAGCATAAAACCTATTAAACCCGTGTTTTAACAGGAAAAAGCTTGCCCAGCGTCTTCAGGATGCAGAGGAATCCATTGAAGCTGTGAATGCAAAATGTGCCTCTCTGGAGAAGACAAAACAGAGACTGCAGGCTGAAGTGGAGGACCTGATGATCGATGTGGAGAGAGCTAATGCTCTGGCTGCTAACCTCGACAAGAAGCAAAGAAACTTTGACAAGGTCAGATATTTTTGTAAAAAGAAATTATTTTGGTTCTTGGACAAGGTGAGGTCACGAAAAAAACCCTCAATTGTTTGTTGTGTTTTCAGGTTCTTGCAGAGTGGAAGCAGAAGTTTGAGGAGAGCCAGGCTGAGCTGGAGGGTTCTCAGAAGGAGGCTCGTTCTCTCAGCACAGAGATGTTCAAGCTGAAAAACTCATATGAAGAAGCTCTAGACCACCTGGAGACCCTGAAGAGAGAGAACAAGAACCTGCAACGTAAGACAACTCATTCATCTTCCCCATCAGACATGCACTTTAAACACCAAGTCACTGTGTCTGAAGTGTGTTTTTTATTTTACATTTGTATATACATTTCTAAAATGCATACCATTTAAATCTGCTCGAACAGAGGAGATTTCAGACTTGAGTGAACAAATTGGTGAGACCGGCAAAACAATCCATGAACTTGAGAAGGGAAAGAAGACAGTGGAATGTGAGAAGACTGAGATCCAAACTGCTCTGGAGGAAGCAGAGGTAAATATGAATTAAAATGATATATGATATTATCAAAAGTCTGTAAGAATCACAAGTAAGTGTTTTTTCTATAGACTAACTCTCAGGTTCTCTGCTATAAATAAACAGTTCTGTGCTAGTTGATAAACCTCACACTTGTTTACAGGCTACCTTGGAGCATGAGGAATCCAAGATTATGCGTGTTCAACTTGAGCTCACACAAGTCAAGAGTGAAGTTGACAGAAAAATTGCAGAGAAAGATGAAGAGATTGAGCAGATCAAGAGGAACAGCCAGAGAGTGATTGAGACCATGCAGAGCACTTTGGATGCTGAAGTCAGAAGCAGGAATGATGCCCTGAGAATCAAGAAGAAGATGGAGGGAGACCTCAATGAGATGGAGATTCAGCTGAGCCACGCGAACCGCCAGGCGGCTGAAGCCCAGAAACAGCTGAGAAACGTGCAGGGACAACTTAAGGTACATTCACTAAAGGTTTTGTGTCATCTTTCTTTAAAAATGTGCTGAAAGTGTTAGATGATTTATAGCTTCCTATGTTTTAGGATGCCCAACTTCACCTTGATGAAGCCTTAAGAGGTCAAGAAGATATGAAGGAGCAGGTTGCCATGGTTGAGCGCAGGAACAACCTGATGATAGCTGAGATTGAGGAGCTGAGAGCTGCACTGGAGCAGACGGAGAGATGCCGCAAAGTGGCTGAACAGGAGCTGGTTGATGCCAGCGAGCGAGTGGGACTGCTGCACTCTCAGGTAATTAAAAACAATGACATGTGAAACACCTGTCAACAGAAAATGACAGTATGCAGCCTAATCCAAAATATTGTTTATTTAGAATACCAGCCTCATTAACACCAAGAAGAAGTTGGAGACTGACCTTGTCCAAATCCAAGGTGAAGTGGAAGATTCTGTCCAGGAAGCAAGAAATGCTGAGGAAAAGGCCAAGAAGGCCATCACTGATGTGAGTCATCTACTTAAAGTCAACTAAAAGTGTAATACATAATATTTCAGTGCATGATATTATATGTTTGGCCATTGCTCTACCATATCTAGTGTTAGAGCAGTTGAAACACCAGACTGCCATAGGCTGAAATGCAATCTGAAATTCACAATTCACAACATTTCAGGCCGCCATGATGGCAGAAGAGCTGAAGAAGGAGCAGGACACCAGTTCTCATTTGGAGAGGATGAAGAAGAACCTGGAGGTGACAGTGAAAGACCTGCAGCTCCGCCTGGATGAAGCCGAGAATCTTGCCATGAAGGGCGGCAAGAAGCAGCTCCAGAAACTGGAGACTAGGGTAAAGACAATATGATCTGGTTAAAACTTTTACTTTTATATTATAATATTGTACTTAAAGTAAGAGCATATAATGTTCATATTTCAGGTGCGTGAGCTTGAGACTGAAGTGGAAGCAGAGCAGAGACGAGGAGCAGATGCTATCAAAGGTGTTCGTAAATATGAGAGAAGAGTGAAGGAGCTCACTTATCAGGTAGAAATGATTTTTCTTCGTATGATTGATACAGTTGTAGAGAAGATCACAAATGATTTAATTTCATGTATTCATGAAAACCACAGACAGAAGAAGACAAGAAGAATGTCTCCCGACTTCAGGATCTGGTTGACAAACTGCAGCTCAAAGTGAAGGCCTACAAGAGGCAGTCTGAGGAAGCTGTGAGTCACAAACGATTACTCTGCAACATCTCATAAAAAGCTTAATACCTTTCCAGTCTGGAAACAAAAGAATACAATAAAACTTTTTATGATTGTAATGATGAAAGATACTGACAGTGTTGAATTTTCTCACAGGAGGAGCAGGCCAACACCCACCTGACCAGATACAGGAAGGTGCAGCATGAGATGGAGGAAGCCCAGGAGCGCGCTGACATCGCCGAGTCTCAGGTCAACAAGCTAAGGGCAAAAAGTCGGGAAATTGGCAAAGTAAGTGAAACACAATACTCAGGCAGCAACAACTGCAATAGTTTGTAGAAAATCCTACAAAAAACACTAGAGTAGTTTCCTGAGCTAATGTTGTTATTGTTTATAGTATATTGTTGTCAGTTCAATAAATCACATGCATCAGTAACTGAAGCAAGTTTAAGCTACATGCATGTCACAGGACAAATATGTTTTGTCTCTCATAGCTCAAATACAACTTATTATTTCTTCTCTCTATTTATTCTAGGGAAAGGAGGCTGAAGAATAATCTGCAACATCTTTGAGAGACCAATGAGAATCATACAATATGCTTTTTCATTGAACTGCTCTTGTAGATCGATACAAAATAAATGTTGTTGCCAGTCCTCTGTTGTTACACTTTTCTTTGCACAACACAAGCACAAGTACTGCAACTTATTAAACAAATACATGTAGGGGTTCTTGATATACCTATTTCTAAGTATTAAGCGTATTTAAAGGTTAAAATCATTAAATAAATTATAAAATATAGTTAATACTTTGCAGACAAAATGTAGTGCATCCTGTTGGCTATATGTCATCCCTGCAGCACTATAAGCATCGAGTTACTACCTGCCAGGGAGATAAATGCAGAAACAGAAGTCAATCCCATCTGCAGTGAATGAAGCATTAATTAAATAGTTTGGCATCTTGTATAATAAGCTTATACTAATGTGTGACATGTGACATATATCCACATCTTCACTGCTACAGTCAGCTTAATTAGGTTGTATGTCTTATGTAATAACATCAGTTGGCTATTACATGCAACGTGGAGTCACAACCATTGCTGAGATCATACAACACACACAAGTCTGGTTATTGTGTCAAGTTAAGAGGATGCTAAGGTGGGGAACATAGACACTCCTGTCTGGCTCTGTCAACGATAACTGAATCCACCAACAAACTAAGCTCACTAATTAACATATAAAGTATAAAAACTAGTAAAAATGTTTAATTTGGTTAAATACCCTTGAGTATTTCTCAGCTGGGTGCAATACCTCCATGGAGTTTTGTTGTTGCCCAAGAGCTGCCAGGCATACACTGAAAACTCTTGAATAAATCCAATAATTCCCAAATTAAAAAACTATTTCCTTCATTGCGCTTTACTCTATTTAACCTGATGGAAAACTACAGCTTAGTCAGATATTCTTGTTATTTTACATTCTTTTTAAATAGAAAATGAATTTAAAATAGACATCTTTATTATTATCTGCTCCTGTATGGAACATGGTGTCGTTCACCTCAACTGTCTGTGTATTCAGCAGGATGTCTGCAGGAGGGACTTACTGTAGAGTTGTTGTATATATAAGATATATAATGTAACTGTTCTAGTGGTAAACACTGAGAAAATCTGTGTTTCAGAAATAATGCTTGATGTGGTTTGGAACACAATGTGGCGTTTAATTACTGAAGCGTTTAGCATGACGCTCCAAAGGGGCGTGAGCAGCTTCAGCTCAGATCATATTTAAAGTGACAGTCACAGAATCAGCACTTCAGGAACAGGGATGAAATAGAGGGGTATGAGGCATGGCTACAACGGGTGATCTGTTTGGTATTTTGAGCAACACACTTCACAGACAAGTTTTGTATAGATATTGCCCTATACTATCTTTTTCAAATATAGCATAATAGGAGACCTTTAACATCACAATCAGAATTAGAGTGGCACTAATAGCTCACAGGAACATAGGGAGGGCAAATGTACAACATGTTAAGGACAGGCATACATCCAAATCTAATATTAAAAACAAGTTACACATATTTTCTGGGACTAAAGCAACCATGTATTGCTTGTGACAAAATGACAGCTGTCTCCCACTCTTAATCATACTGCACCTGTTTCCTCCCGTGAAACCAGACACAACTTTATGTCATTGTCAGAGGTCTCGCTGCACTGCAAACATAGGAGACACACATTTGTACTGTTACATGTTTTATTTTTAGATCCTATAGATAAATAACAACACACAGATACGTATGGTATATTACAGTAAACGCAATTGCTTTTTTTCTCTTATAAGGTTAACCTATGATTCAACAGCAAAGTTACTGTATTCATGTTGGTAGAAAAGGAACATAAAAGGAACCTGATTTGAGTCCTGCTACACTTTACAACTGTATCACGAGTAATTGTATCATAAACACATCCTAAAAAATAAAAAAGCCCTTACTCAACATTAAAACAAATAAGCTTAAACATAATCATATTTATAAGCCCCTCGACTATACACAGAGACTGCATTTTAAAACGTTGGACAAGATATCCACTTAGATAAATTGTAAATAAAACAGTTTTACCCAAAAGGAAGTCATGTTTCTCTGCAGACCTGGTCTCTCCTGAAAGCCTCTTCACTCTCTCTGATGTTCAGCTTGTGACAGAACAGCCTCAGAGGTCTGCCTGTTATAAGAGGCATTAAAAGGACAATAGGATTGTTACTGCTTTGCCAAACACTGATGGTCTGATATCATGGCTAAATCGGACGGTGAATTTGTCTTTAAGCCACATATCGAGGCACAATGCATGCTGGATTGAAAGTATGACTAATCCAAACATAACACTGAAAGCAGATGGTATGCAGGCATGCTGCTTTACTGGATGAGAGGAGCCAAAACATAACGCAACATTCATCCAGAGCTGTTTGTGTCTGTGCAAGTATTCAGTGACCTCTCGTCTTTCCCCAGAGGACCTCAGCTTAGCATTTGATATCTTTACTGACTGACGTGATGGGCAAATGCACAGGGGCTGCTTCACACTCGTATTTCCTTTCTGGTCCATGCCAAGCCACCTCATTTAATCCTCAACAGCTGAAATACAGTCTCTCTGCATTAGATAATGGAAGGACAGCTTGCCCATCGCAATTTTTTTTGGATTGACACAGTACAGGGCACTTCATAGAAAACCTATAGCCATGTGTCACGGAAACTTGTCTTTTTGTGGTGGAGTTTGACATACAGTATGTGCATGTTTACAAAATGGATCATTTTATACTATAGCATGTAGTGCAATATATATGCAGAGAAGAAAATACCAATACTGACAGACTGTTAAGGGGCAGCATCAATCTGACACAGAACAAACAGGCTTAGAGCAGCAGCCCTGCCTGCAGCTGTCAGACTGAACAATACAGGACTGAATAAAACAAAACATGGATACCTGAAGGGTATTGAACATCTATTTTTAATGAGTTTATTGTGTATTTTATTGTTTCATGGTATTTCTCCAACATTTATCTATGGATGGTTTATTTAATGTGTATGCATGTGTGTGTATGGAGTAATGTATAGTTGTTACATTTTTACTGAAAAGCCATGTTTTTTTTTCAATAGCTTCTATGTCATGGGACCAAGTCACTTCAAATCAATGCATCATTGTAATATTATGCTGGAAGAGTGGGACACACCTCAATTTATTGGATTTTAGTGTTTCTTTTCTATTTTATATAAACATTTCATTTTAAATTAAACTTTTTCCTGTTGAAAATTGTCATTTTTGCTCAATAGCTTCAATAGTCATAGGACTAAGTCCCTCCAAATAAATGCAGCATTGTGATATTACACCACTTTCAATATGATTGTATTTTTTAAACATTTTATATGGATATTTTATTAGAAGTTCTGTTGTTTAAAAACAAAATGATAGCTTACACGACATGACATTTGACCTATGACTCCAAATCAATGCAGTGTTTTGGAGTCACTGTTATATTATGCTGGATTGAAAATATTTCTAAAAATGTAATGCATGCATTTCATGTCACTTTGAGTTATTATGTTCTGTAAAGAATAGATCAGAGAAGAACAATAAGGATTCAGAGGTGAAGTGAAAAATATCAACAGCATTTAATCACCAAAGATATAAACATTTAAATATCCATTTTTGTAATGTGACTGACAAAATCTTTACAAAGTTAGCCTTTATCTTCTGCTGACTGCTTCACATTGTCTGTACAAAAATGAGGTGGCATTTGAGACTGGCACAAAGAGAGGAAACTGGCCCGAGTAAACAACAACGTCAGCAAATGAAAAGCAAAGTTACAGCAAAAACATTAACATTCTTATGGTTTGATACTCAGTAAATAAAGGACATGGACATACAGTATATAGATTTTGTCTGCAATTTTCTTGTAAACTGCTTGGTGTGCCCACGCACGTTTTTAACACATTCAATTCCTTCCTGTTCAGTACAAGTATTATTCACAATACCAAAATAAATAAACAAATAATATTTAAATGAATTAAATAAGCAACACTTGAATCTATTTCATAAACAAAGTTAGGTAATTAAGGGTTGTCCCCACACATGCCACTGCCTTGTTTGTTATACAGCCTTTAAATGCATAAATTATCCTTAGTGGTTTTATGTCACTTTTTTCCTCAATAAATGACAAAAGTTAATCAGGCAGTATTTTGCTCTTAACTAAAACCTCTGTGCTTTTACTTTCTGAGAATGACCTATATTTCAAACACTGACAGTTATTGTAGGCTTCACTGAAGTCAAATGTTCAGCTTCATTCGGTAACACACAGCAAAGAGCTCTGAGGCCTCTGCATCAATCCAAACATCCTTCACTTCTCCCCACAGTATTGGAGAGCCGGATGTGGACAGGAATGTAAATTATCCATCAGACTATGTACACAAATCTGTAAATTGTTAAAAATATCATGCAAATAAATACCAGTAATTCAAAACCAAACTACAACACTGACCTCAACAGTATTCATATATTGTAGGCTATAAAGAGTTCAACAAAATGTATTTTCCTTAATTCACAACAGTGTTGTTTGAATAATGCAATACGACCTAAAGTTAATACTGCAGGTCTCAGAGAAAAGCTTTTTTTGTTCCTTTTTTTTGAAAGCAGTGTTTTGCTGAGGTCTTCAAACAGTGTTGAGCTTGAATCTGCTTCTCCGGGTTCCCACCATGCTCGGGTACAGCAGAGATGCACAACAGTAGGTATTTCTGTACATAAACATTCACTCGTTTCAGTCAGTCCTAATGAAAAAGTACATTTTTCTGACAGGCTTCAAATATAGAATATAGTGTGCAGATGGGCCAAAGAAAATCTATGAAAATGGACAGTGTCTGTGCTTTGATTCGAGGCTGAACCACAGTGTAAAGATAAACGACACGTAGCAGAAGGAAAGCAGGCTCGTTCTCATCCCTTTGACTAACATCTGTCCACAAGAAGGCAGGAGGGGAGGCAATCTGCTCGACACACTGCTGTTGTGCTCACAACTGTGCTCCTTTAAAATGCTTCATAAGTTCATGAAGAGCATCTTTTTTGTTCCTTCACCATAAAGTCCATTTAGAGCTGTGCAACCCTTAAAATTCGAGTGTGTCTTTTGTTTGGCCCAGCAGGATGATCGCCCACACATACAAGAGCCAAGTGTTTCTGCCATCCAAAATGAGTGCCACAAGGCACTGCAGGGTGGAACACCAGGCAGACTGAAAGAAATGGCATTTTACAAATATCTTGTCAAAAAAGCTTTTAAAAAATATCTCACATTAACTCTTGAAACAGATCAAATGATCCAAACACAAAAAGACATCAGGGGCTTGTTAATCACTGTGAGGAAATGTTTTCAGGATTTGATCATGCAGAGCTCCTCACAAATAAGACAGTGATACGTTGTTACAAAATAACACTGTCCATTCTTTTTCACCAGAATTCATTTATATCATTAAAGTCCCCCGTCAACTAGAGCCAGTGTTTAACCACTGTGTGCTAAGTTGTCACATTAGTCTGCTTAAAGGGGGAAGGTTTCTTTGTGATGGCCTTGAATCTGAGCTTTAAATACCAGCAGGATATGTGGAATGCCAAATAGTCAATTGTGATCCAATATGCAAATATCTGTTGATCAATTAAGAAAAAAACTAGCATAGCAATAGATAATAAGGTAAATGGTTTCTTGTAGACCTAAAATATGTTTTATGTATTCTAATTTTTAAATATTAACCTGAACAAAGAAGGTTTTAACCCTGCCTTTAGAGTAAATACATCTTTTTTGTATCCCCAGTAGGGATAATCCCATGTATGCAGTACTGGGAAAGAATTTCATTGCAAATAAATAACTAAGTCATACAGCTTTATAATTGCGTAAAAAGTTGAAAGAGATTTTACCCCCATGATGAGGTATGCATGACAAATGAAAATATTTTGCCACAGTAAATCATCACTTTCACTGAGACATAAGGGGAAACGCAACATAGGGTTTGAAAAGCATCACATACAGATAACATATTGATAACACCGAAAGCTACATTCCCCATACAGAAGCATACTTAAGTGCATAAATTCAGGTTTGACAAATAGTGGCAATACAAGATACAAAAATGAAGCAAGAGCTCCCTTCCATCAAACAACTGCTGCTTAAAAACCCCAAATACTGACGTCTGCGCATGTTCTGTGCTATAAGACTACAGAGATAACACTGCATGTACATTTCTTAAAATCTAAATGCAATGATTCACATGATAATTAGTGCTTTAATAAAGATTATCACAACATTATTGCACTAAACCATGCAGTAGCTGGGAGGACTCACTACTACATTTTTGCAACAAAATCACTGTTTACATAATTTTGGTCTGTTTTTGTCTGATTTTACACCCTTTTACTATTCTTATCAAGAGGAAGCACTACAAGATCTTAGATAGTATTGGTGGAAGCAGTTCAGCATAACAATCTTTGACAATCATTGAATCAACAGTATCAATGAAGCTTATGAACTGATGTTTCATCACTGATATGTGTTATGAAAAGTTACAAATCTTCTTGCGTTTGAAACTGGTATTTTTTCATCATAATGGCTTTTTCTCATACAGTATGTGTGCTCTGAGAAAAACATTTTTGGGGGGGAAAATACTTCTGGTTGTATTTAAAGTGTCGAGTCATGTATGAAACAATGTATAGTACTGAGACTGTCGTGGCAAAGGTCAGAGGTGAATTGAAAGACACTGAAGTGAATTCCTAGTTAAGGCCCGGATCTACTATCATGGAAGAACTGCTGTAGGTGCAGGAAGCTCTATTATGTGCATACATTTACTAAGACCGGCCATGCAAATGAAAACTAGCACAGATAATTCATTTTGAATTTCACAAAACCAAAATAAAGCAGACGTTGCCAGAAGCAGCAGCAGCCGAGCTCAGCAGATTCTGTTCATCTAATTACATTAATGCAGTAGCAATGCAGCTTAATGTGTGCTGTGCACAATGTAAAGTTGTGTCAACGCCTTTCCCCAGCCTTTTTATGGACATTGTGAATCCATACAAACTGTTCTGGTTGGCCTCATCTAATGAGCCATCCCCAAAACACAAATGCTGTTAAACCTACAGCTAGAAAACATATCTACGAACTCAGAACACTCTCCTCACATAGTTGTCCTCACAGCTGTGTTTGGCCAATCACAGAGCTCCCTTGTATAAAACCCAGGGCATGTGGTGGCATATGTAGCATTGTAACTCACCAAAGTTTAACTTACTCTGGTACACTTGGGTGCAGTGTTGGTTTTCCTTCAATTCCCAATTTTGCTAAAAGGTACCCTGTGGAGTTTTTTCTTCTCGTGTAAAGCAATGTTATAAACAGTCTCGCAGATGACTTTATGTTATTCCACTGATCCACAGGTGGCAGTAACACGCCTAGAAATGCTGCAATATGCAAGAAAATGCAGAGAAGACAAAAGATGCAAGCAAGTAAACATGGACACAAAAAAGGGGGTTACATTTTTTGAAAAAGTTAGTCAATATGGTTTTTTAAATGGCAGGAAGTGCATTCAACATTTTTGTTTGTCAAAAATACATACATTGTAAACAGGTTTGTTTGGAAGAACACTCCACAGAGCACCTTATATTACTTTAAACCCCAGGCATTGTGAAGGGAAATCTCCACTAAATCTATCTGAAAAGTGTACTGTAGGTACTTTATATGTAATACTTTACATAGAAAACTAAGTTTTTAAAACGATAGTTAAAGATGAAACTATCCAACAGTATATAAAGTGGTGAGCTACCATCTTAAAAAGCTACCACATTGAAATGCATGCTGATGATACCCATTATCCTGTCAAATAAATATTTTATTTTATACTTTAAGTTAATTCTGCTGCTAATAGTTCTATTCTTTTATATAAGTGAAATCTCAAATGCTTCTCTTAAGTTTAAGATCTGAATGCTTCTTTCAACCACTGTGTATTTAACACAAAGCAAATAAATCAATTGTTTTTCAACAATTTATAATTTGACCACCACAATCCAACCTAAATTCAGACAGACATTTGTTCCTGCTGGGTTATAATTTATTCGCCCCGTCCCTGACTTTTTGGTGTTTGCTTACATGGCTGAACCTGTGCGCAAATATGTTAAACGTGCTTGTCCTTTAGCATGCAGACTCAACACATTCTCTTTCTATATTTTGCACTCAAGCCCTGAAACACCAACAAATGCATAAGCAATAAGGCAAAAAACACTAAGAGCTGACCCACATACTTCTTTTTTAGCTCAAATGCACTGTGTGCCGTTTGCAGATCAAAAAAGAATCATTTTGCAGTTGCTGTTTGATCTGACCTTCAGTAGATCCGGGCCTCAACCCAGAGAGATGAAAGATGTAAGTTAGAGCGTGTGCATGTGTCAGAGATGAAAAAGAGGCAGAATAAGCTGGATAACGAGAAGGACTCCTATTGAGGACTGCAGTGCAAGACCCCGTCCACACTCTGACGTGTTTTCCTGCAAGGGAAGTCAACAATAAATGTTCTTTTTCCCAAGCAAATGATTCATCACTTATGAATTTGGAAATATAATGGCGTACTTAAAGCGTTATATACTTACTAAGGCACTGTAGTCAAAGCAGGATGTCGGGCCTTTGCGATATCGTGCGTTGCTCAGTACTTCGCATGGATTCTCCTCCTTAACTGTTAGTGTTTTGTTAAGGGAGGTGAAACAGTGAATTTACTTGCTGCACAAGATTGGTGAGATTTCCACTTTCAGCACAAAGTGTGTGAGCTGTGAAAGGATACACTCTGTCCTGATCTGTGTCAGTCTCTCTATCTCACAGGAGCTGCAGGGGAGCGTCTCCGCCACCACAAAGAGGAGGTTGGTGTTTTCTATCCGCTTCGCGTGGAACAGCCTGTTGGAGACAGTGATGGTTATTTATCAGACTTCCCACAGTGTACAGTAAGGTATGAGATCACAAACACGTTCTGCTGATGCTCCATAGTAACACACCGGGAGCAGTTTCCACAGTCCTGCAGCACGTTGTAGGAGTTAGTGGTGTTTGTAAAGTAGAACTGGCTTTGGATGGTCACACAGCTGCTTTCTCTTGTTTCAAAACCATCAACCAGAAGATCATCTAGAAGAAGAAGAAGACAGAAGACATACTTTTATTAATCCCTTACAGGGAAATTGCTTTCTCTACTCTGTTGTGTTGACACACATTAAACACACAGAGGATATACATGCACAAACACAGAGGAAATACATGCACACACAACCACATGCAGAGGAGAGGTGGCAGAGCAGAGAGGCAGCCAGGTACCCGGCGCCAAGGGAGCAGATAGAGGTTAGGTGCCTTGCTCAAGGGCACCTCGGCAGGAGGAGAACTGGCACTTCTCCAGCTACCAGCTCACTCCATATTTTTTTTGGTCCGATCGGGACGTGAACTGGCGACCCTTCGGTCCCAAGACCAAGTCCCTACTGACTGAGCCACTGCCGCGCCAAACACAAACATATCCAAATTGCACATTTTATATAATGTATATAATATTCTTGAATCTCAATTTGCTCTTCAACTGAGGCTAAAACTGCAACCGTCATGTACACATTCATCTAAATGTTTTCGTTGTTTATGGGTACCATGGTTCAAGAATGCACATCATTGTTAACAAAATCCCCTTTAAATGGGTTCATCCTAGAACATGTTTAAGATAACAAAAGGTGAGCTGCTGGTTAGATGTTTGTAAAAGTTCAGTTTTTACCTTGTGTTACATTAAAACGAGTAAAAACTGATTGAAATGAGCATTACAAACTCCTCAATCCAATATTCAATGCAGATATAACAGATATAGTGTTAAGATGCAGAAATCCACCTTGGTAGAGCCAGCTGTTGTATGCCAGTCCATACAGGAGCTGCTGGGTCACAGACCTGTAAGAGTGTACACAATGGTCTTTATTAAAAATGAAATACAATCCGTAGGCATCAATCTGTCACAGCTACAGGGACATAGAGCTAACAATAACCCCCCTGGGTCCATGTGCAGAGGTCTTTAAACAGTTGAGATTGTTTTAAAGGGCACTTTGCATGCTTTTGTGTCAATTAACAGTAAATAAAGGCTCACCATGCCACTGTGGAAGTCCACCAGGCCAAGCTGAGGATGTCAGCAATGGAAGGCTGAAGAAACACAGTAGTTACTGATTTCAAATATATCAAAACAATAAAAAGGCACAGAATCGAATGTGCAGCTGGTCTCTCACCACAAAGATGCCCCTCGTTGCTGAACCTGTTTGGCTGCTGTTGACTGGTTCACATGCGGACTGGAAGTGGAAAGACTGACGGCGAGTGAAGATTGAGTTGTTATAGAGTGCGTGCATCAAGTAAGGGTCCACATCACCAAAGAAAAGGCCAATCTAAATGGAAACAAATAAAGGGGAAAAGAAAGTGCATGAGGGAACAGTGACACATAATGGGTAAACATAAACTGTATTTATGTGAAGCACTTTTCGCTTCATGTTTATTTTCAGTTGGCCCAGCAGCAACAAATTAACTAAACTGGTACAAATGTCAGAAAATGTACATGAGTTGAGGGTAATTTAGTTGAGATAAATAATGAATAGTGAATAATACATAAGTATGACATACTTTCTTATGATATAATATGTACAAGCAAGCATATTACCACACAAACACAGACCTTTTTCCAGTGATCTCTCTGATTGGACATAACCAGGAATCCACCATCATCGATGAGATAGCAGAGGAGATCCTACAGACAACACGGCAGTTTACACATTTACAGAAAACGCTTTTTATTCCCATGCAATCTCCTCAGTGTCATCTCTGGTTAATCGATCTAACTTATCGTACATTAGAAAGAGATATCTGATACCTGGAGGGTAGATAATAAATTAGCAATCATACGGCTAGAGAAAGATCAAGTTGAAATGTCCGACCCATTTGCTTTTTTAAATGTTATGTATATATAATATAGTTGAAAAGCTGTACAATAAATAATACAATGATGGTCGCTAAAGTAAAGATAGTATATGGCTGCAGTATGAAGAATCACACAGTCTAGTTATTGTGAGTTATAAGTTCTTACGTCAGTGTTCACTTCACAGTCCATCTCACAGCTTCTGGATGGTCCACACTGGTGTGACAAAATGTGTAATGAAACAGTGATGTCACTTCTGTCAGAGTATAGTGTAATTAAATGATAAGTATTAGTAAGTTATCGCCAGGCGCTGTACCTTGTGTGAGCCCTGTCGACTGTCCGACACATTGCTGGCAAGGATCTTAAACTTGTCCACCCAGGCCTCCAAGTCCAGCTTCACCCCGACCACTGAGTAAAAACATCCACAGGATGAGAGCAAAGAGAGGAAGAAGAGGGCAAGACAATTGTTTCAGTTAGAAGAGGACAAAATAGAGGTAGCTGAAAAAACATTGACACAGGATACCACATGAAGTTTGCCGAATAAAAGTATTTCTCTTACCTGAAGGTTTGAGGAGTTTGCCTCCTAAATTAACCTCCACAGCCGAACTAACAAGAATTCCAACCGTGCCGTTTTCTGAACCCACAAGGTCGTCCAATGCTGGTCACAACAAAATGTGTTTTGTTTTTTAGATATTTGGAAATGTTAGTAAAAACAAACTTTTCATCGTGTATGCTCAAACTGCTGTCACTATAACCTGACAGAAGTGCATAACACAGGTTATATGTAAAATAAATCATGTTCCTCTACCACATCATATGGCTTCCTATCATCTGTGAGTCAAACCAAAACCAGGCAGATATTTCGGCAAAAAACTCTCCTCAACTAAGTTTGTTATCAGGAGCACTGGGGGGAGGCACATTGTTTGTCTCCTGTAAAACTGACAGCTCTAACACATGTTTGCAGTTACTCACAGGATCTCGATGGAGCTCTGAACATGTAGCCTTTGTTGTCGAGGCTCCGTCTGTAGTAGTTTGAATTGAATGGTTCAGGATCCTCATCCCATCCCTCAGCCGCTCTGTACAAACAAAACACTAACCTTTAACATGCTTTATGAAAAAAAATGTATAGACAGATTATCAGTGATATTATCAATGAGATTACCATATATTTATTTGCTGAAGTAAGTGCATTAGTCTTACTCACATATTGGGAAAAACACGTGTTATTCCTCCATCAGTGGACGCAAATACAGCGAGGAAGCCATACCTGTGAAAAACGTGTTTTTACTAAGCCGTTTGGTTTGATTTAATGGGGACATCATCATAGTAGATTTCTGTTGGTGAGAGAATGTTTAAAGGTCTCCTATTATGCTCTTTTATTATTAATATATATATATAAAAAAACATGTCTCTGAAGTGTTTTGCTCAAAATACCAAACAGATCATGCATTTTAGCATGTCTGCTATCCCTCTGTTTCAGCCCCGTGTTTTGCTGACCACGCCCCTTTGGAGTGTCATGATCTCTCTGTCTGAAGAGAGACGTTTCTAAAGGAGATACTCCGCTAAACGCTGCCATGATTCAACCCCATATTATGTTCCAAACCACATCAAGCATTATTTCTGAAACACTTCTCAGTGTTTACCACTAGAACAGAGACATTATGTGTGTTATATATACAACAACTCTAAGTGCCTCTTTCAGACACCCTGCACAGAGACACAGAGGTGCTGCAGAAGGGATTCAGCTCGCGTCTGTATATTGCAGACAATAGGTTGAGACGTGTCACGTGGGAGGGACGTTGCCAGGATTTCAATGTAAAGCCAGCCCACATTTCCGATATGACGTCATATCGGCAGCAAATCTGGATCAGCTCGTTTGGACCCCCGTTTTTAGAGATGCGGGTAAGGAGGAAAAGAGAGAGGGTTGTATTTTCTGACACTTTGTGAGTCTCCTTAAACACTGGGGACACATATTTATGTACAAAAGAGCAAAAAGTGCATTCTGCATAATAGGGGACCTTTAATGAAGCAAGTTGACTCACGAGTTCAGGTCCTTGTTCTTCCAAACACGAGAGGCCAGCTGCCCGATAATCCTGGAATCCAAAATCAGGTTGTGGATGAGCCCTTGGTCACCTGAGAAAAAACAAGTGTATTACCTCTTTGGTGTGTCTGCAGTAGTGGAAAATATTGTAAACACCTAAGTGATGTTAACACACTCACATTCATCAGACTCTGGAGAAATGTCCAACATGAGTGAGAGGAAGTTCTGCAAAAACTGGGTGTTGTTGTCAGAAAGATGCAGACGTTTGCAGTATTCCCTGGAGAAAGAGGGAGCCGAATTAATAAGAACTTCTCGTACTTTCAGAAACACACTGAGAAGAGTGAAATCATGAGAGGAAGGTTAGATGCTCACCTTGGAGCCAGAAACACATGTCCCGAGGATTCAAAAGAGCTGGGCAGCAGTGACTGCATATCTGTAACAGAGAGAGGGATGTCTTCATTTGTATTAGTTATTTTAATTTATCTAAAATATCAAACAAAAAGACCACAACAAATAATGACAGCAATCACATTATACTTTGAGCCAGAATTATTTGCGTTTGCTGTATGACCATGATACGTAGCAGTTGTAAACATAAATCACCTCAGGGTACACTTTTGATTTGTACAGTGACTCCAGTGCTTTATAAACAACGTTAGATGCAAAAAGTAGTAGTGTGGACTCTTTCTAAAATAAAATGCCAGACTTTCATATACATAAGTTTACAGTCAGCCTTTTGCATTCATTTTTCCTTGTGTTATATTTAATAATAATACAAAACATCTTGATTCTGCACTTCTGTACTCACACTGGAGCTGCAGCATCACATCACTCAGGTCTGCCTGGATGAAGTACTCATTGTAAGTGGGTAATACCAGACCAAGACTGCAGGTGGCGACATCCCAACAGAGAGAGAATGAATAAGGAGACAGAGAGAAAGGAAGGGAGAGTGAATCCATCTGTGTGTGTAGTCCTCCTCAGGCCACAGCTGTTTTTCTTATTGTAACATTGTACTGCTTACCTGTAATCTGTGCCATTGATGGGAGTCCATGTGTAACTCCTGTAGACGTCATCAATGTACTGCTGCAGTAGAGGAAACATTTAAGGACATTTCAGTAATTCGAAGACAACAGGCAGCAGCTTTATTTTATTGAACATGTGTTTAAAGTATGTTTGTGTGTTAATGTTGTTTAATGCTGTTACTAAACAGACAATAATAATTTAGTAAAGATAAATTACTAGCCTCATCAATCGACCTGACAAGGGTTTTGACCTGCATTTCACCTGGTCTTCCATCAATCATTTGTCGCCGGATCTAGAAAATAAAAACACAAATACTTTCTTTTTTTTTTCAACCCACAGTCGTGAAATTAAAACCATGTGCAGAGTTAGGCAGATTGCAAGCAGATGTTATTGTTTGCCCGGTAAGGACTTTGAACAATAACAACAACAAGAAACAGGAAATGCCTGAAACATTTCAGTTTGACCTGCCACTAAGTGCTCACCTCCTCTTTATTGCTGTCCTCCACCTCTGCATCCAGGAAGTCCAGCGTCACAGGCTCCGGGAGGTTCACCAGCTGAGAGCAGGCAAATAGATTTACATCAACCTCAAATGTAGAACAGGTACATAGCATCGTAATAAACTATGTTTTAAATTACAATCTTAATTTGAAACACCAAAAGACCAGTATTCTCCACAGTCCTCCTTCCTGCAAACAGCAGTAAAATATATATTTATACAAGTGAAATACACACCACCTTTGGCTGAAGATTAGGGTGAAGGAGAAGATATCCATTTGGATCAATGGCAAATATGTATCCATTGGCTCCAAGCTGTTGATAAAAGAAAGGAATAGCAGTGATGTGTCAGTCTGTCTCCCATCACATGTACAAGTGAGTAAAAGATGTATGTGATGTACATACATTGTACCGTGGTGTAAGACGCTTTATCTCGTCAAGATGCACGTCCACTCCCATGACACCTAAAATCAGCTGATTCTGGTCAGACAAAATACATAAATCTGATTAACGTGAAAGGTCCTCACGAGAACCGGTGTTTTCTTTGTTCCTCCGGGGCTACTGCAGAAACATGGCAGCGTTTTAGGTGATTTACAATGATGAAAAAATAGTTCGTTTTATGGCTACCTTGGTAACGACAGAAAGTAGTGTTAATGACTTGTTGGAATTCAAGAGGCTAAGTCCATATAACTCCACTGCTAGGCAACAGCCGTATTAACGTTACTGTCAGCTCACAGAACATTTCCATGCACGAGTTTCTGAATATCATACTATGGCGGCGTTCATATTGATTCTTCTCGTGGACACATGCTAAATGGGGTAGGCAGCATACAGTGTATCCGATTCCTGTCCCCTAAATCTTAAACATTCGTCCCTTAATTAAAGTAACTTAGTCATTTATGATCTTATCCAATATAGCTAAATGTTGCATTTGAAAAGAAAAATGACTATAACCTGGAAGAGAACAGAAATCCACATTATGATTCACTTTCTTTTATATAAAAAACGGTTTTGTTACCTGTGAGTTTCCATCCATGGTGAGATTAAACACAGGCAAAGTCCCAGTTACAACCATGCCAAGACCCTACAGAGTCCAAAGACAACATCCCAAATTAGATTATGCAATCTTATACTCACTGTGTATAATCTGTATGTTTGGTGAATTTATTATATTTGATCACATTCAGCCAACAACGTGGTACAGTCTCACCAGAGCATCCTGATACACATTGGTCCACTGAACCTGCTTGGCTTCGCTGCCTGCCAGAACCATGGGTCGCCCCAGCACGTCCAGGTATTCCTGACAAAACAAAGAGAGACCGGCTGCAGCTCCACAACAACCAACTACATCAGGTCACGGGGAGAAAGGAAGTGTAAAGCAAATTCAAAAGTAGATGATACTACAGAGAGAGTGAGCCCCACAAGGAGATTTTGAAAGAGTGAACGGGGATCAGCTGTGTCAGAGGCACTAGACAAACCCACCTGGGTGTTAATCCTTATAGCACAGATGGAACGGATCTCAAAATAGTAACCTGGCAAGCAACAGAGAAAAAAAAAGACAAACAGAGAGACGAGAGCATGTGTGAGTGATCAGAAAAAAAGAGTGGAGTTCATAAATATTCCAGATTTTAGTAGATGCGACTTGACCAGTGACTCAGCCACTTCCCTCCCGCAGATACAGAGCAGTGAAATCCAGTGACCATAAGGTTTACTAGCAATTACCAGGTTAAATCTTTATAAAAAAACAAAATAACATTAATTTCATAAAACCACATTATTCAGAATCCATTGCATGTCTCATCTTTGGGTATGAAGTGCATCACCATTGGAGGTAGCAAACCTGGTGTTTCTTAAGTAACATATCTGTACAACAATATAATAGGACTATTTAGTTTTATTTTAACCCATAACAAGGCAATAAATAAGCATAACCCACTCAGATACAACTTATTCACCCTCAGCTGGAATCCAGCCTATCGCATCAGAGCAATAAGAAAAACCTCCCCTTAGGATTACTGTTCTGTGAAGGCAAAAGTTAACTCTTGTGTACAACTACCCTTTCATTAAGTTAATATTCCTGCATCAGCAAAAAGCATCCTCACTAACATGAGTTCTCCTGAAAGATCAGTGTCGGATCTCAGCCAAGAGCAAATCAAATCTCGGCGAACAAAAGTGACTTCTGCGTTAGCCACAGTGGTCTGCTCACTGATCTGAGAGGAAGCCCCATTAGTGAGGTCAGTGCACTGCACTCTACTTTAGACTCAGTGATTTATTTATTTGTTCCTCTGTCTCGGCATTGATTAATAAATGCACAGCAGACATCTCTTTGAAAGTATGGACTGAGTGGGTAGCAATGAATTTAAAGATTATCTGCTCAGCTAAAAATACTTTGATATTTGTTACTCAGGACGGAGCAGCACAGCCTTTATAGTAAAACATTTTAAAATACACTTCAAAACAATTATCCTAATTGGATCAACCAGTGTGTATGTGAACACATTTGACTAATAAGCCAAACTCAAATGAAAATTGAAATGAAGAAATTATTAAACATATTTCACTGAGGTGATAAAACAGCTAGATAGTATTGCATATCGGTTTTATACTGGTCTATAGTTTTAAAATATACCATTCAATAATCAGTAAGATGCTCTTCAATCTGAGTTAAAAAATAGGTAGAAAGCCAATGAGAAGTTGAAATACTCAAGGGAGTAACTTAAGGGAGTAACTATGGAACCACACGTTTTTTGTTTTTAAGAAAAAGGTCTGGAAAACACTGCCCCACAGCATGTGCTACTGCAAATAAAATACAATGAGTAAATCACACAAACATTTCAACTCACCTTTATTGGTGCAGGCGATCCACTGTAGAGGTGTAACATCATAATTGTGTTGACCCACTGAAAAGGTGAACACTCGAACCTTTGGTAGCACAAATGAGGAAAGAAATGAACTCTTCAGCACTTCTTAACCACAATTTAAAAAATGCCTGATGTGAGTTAAAGTTGTTACGACCAGAAGAAACGAACCGTTTTGTTGGGCCAGTTGTACTGCATGAACACATCCTGAGCCCTGTCCTCGCCTCCATCAGTAAACAGCATGATTATTTTATTGCAGTTGGCCCGAGGGACATTTGTCTTCTATAAAATAAATTTAAAAGGGAGATGAACGAGTCAACAGTGGGAAGACAGTGTGTGGAAACATCAGTATTGGTATCATTCCTAGTCTAAATCAATATATGACTTACATTTAACAGCTGGTTGAAAGCAAAATGGAATCCAGACTTGTAGTCAGTGGTGCCTTTAGCCTGCATCTGCTGCACAGCATCTTTGAAGATCTTTTTGTTGCGGACGTTAGCCTGGACAAGATGTTTGAAGCAGGGAACCACAGCCTCTGCCTTCTCGTTAAACTGAAACACAGCAGGAGACACAGTTTGAGCTTTAATATGTCCAGATTGAAGGAAACAAGTAAAGCAAAGCCAAGGGACAGAGATGTTAAATTATGAAGAGTCAGTGATGAAAAGTCAGTGAGTGAAGCAGATACTTACCCTGGCCACGTTGACATAGTCGTCATCAGACAAAGTGTCCAGCATTTCCGTCACTGATGCTTTGATGAGTTTCAGGGTGAGACCGCTGACACTGCCGCTCCTGAGGACACACATAAGTATCATCACAATCAAATGCTTAGTTAAACATGGCGTTACAGCAAACATAAGACAAAACACGATTTTACATAAAGGTATGCAAAATTATGCAGCAGCACATTTTTCAGATTGGCAGATTATTATTACCTTGTCTAGCTGTCTAGCACTTTGTGCAAAGTAATTACAGAGATTAATTTGTGCCCCACATGAATGGAGAATACGTGAGGAGAAAAAGCTTTTCTGAAGACTTTATACATGCTTCCTCCAGGTGTTCAATCATAAAACATGATTTCCCCTGCAGCAGTGATTAATCTACAGCGATACATTGGTTTTGTTTGTATTTATTTATTTATTCTGTGCTTTGCAGTCCACAGAGGAAAGCACTAATGTACAGTCTTCTAATAGAGTGTATGTTTGTTTTTCCCGAACACAATTTTCCGCAGTGATGCTAAAATTGCTAGTATAAAACCCCTTAATGCAAACCCCAGTGAACACATGAACAAACACTACTCAGTAATTATACTCTGATGTCCATAAGTACTGTATAAATATAGAGGCAGTGATTTTTAGGTTTTGGCCTATACTTAATTCAGCAGTTAGAGATTGCCCTCTGTTTATAAATCAATGTTTACGATTTGTGCCTGAATATATGGCTGCCTTTAAGGTGTTGTACATGTGATAAACCGAGTTGACAAAAAGTCATTCATGAGGGCAACTCTTAGATTTTCTTCATTCAACTCAATAAAGGATTAACCTAGAGTTCTAGTGAATGATGCATTACGACCGCAATGAAACAACTACTGGGACATTACAGCGTCAACAGACCGCTGTACTCGACCCTGAGTTTATACTCTGCCAAACACACTGTAATACCTGATTTACCATGGAAACAGGAATCATTCGTCTTATCATGTTAGGCATTAAACAATAGGTTGAAATGTGGGGAAATACACATATCCAAACTAATCAATGTGTTTCCCAAATGACTATTCATTTAAATGGTAAAGTTAATTTCACAATACACATTTTGCTGTGTTTTTTTTTTTTCAGTTATAGACAAAACATAATGTACAAACATTTAGATTTCGCTTGTGTCTCTTTTGATCATCTCTAACTTGACCTTTACGTTGTTACACATGATAAGCAATATGAGCTGCACTCTCAGCTTGTTTTGGTGCAGAGTCAGTGCCAGGTGCACTGTTTTTCCACTTTAACATGACTTTTTCTCGTTTTGCTGGGACCAGAAGCACAAAGAAGCTGCTCTCTTATGTGAAATTACACCACACATGGTCTTCTCACTTCACTTGTGAGTTGGAGAGAACTGCAACGAAGGCTAAGGATAACTTGCCAGATGGATTTCAACACAATTCATTATTTAAAAATGCAAAAAAAGGGAAAACATTTTTATATTCACAGGTCATGCAGTAATAAAAGCAACACACACTTGTTTTTGCCAGTATTGGATGCTACATTAACATGTCAGCTAATAAATTAACTTTTCAATCATTATCAAATACTTACACATCAACAAGAATGACCATATCTTTGGGGGACGAGGCTCCCTGGATGTACCTGTGTCAAAGGGAGAGATAGTATACGGTACGTTAATCTGCTGCACGTGTGATAAACCATCATGAAAATATCTAGAGCACCATGCTGTACCAGGGTCGCCTCCTGACGTCATAGAGGTCAATTTTGTCGGGGGCCTTCCAAGGTGTAGCTGAAAAAATGAAAATGTGTTTTCCTCATACTATTTATGAATTTGAGTTTGCCCAGTGTTCAGTCTATTTAACACATTCATGTCCAACTAAAAAGCTCAGTAAGGGTATTTAAAAGCTACCTGGGTAGTAGCGAGTGACGCCCGTCGCACTGCCAAATGCTTGCCACAGAAGTGACGGATCCTCCTGACTGTTCTCCATGAACACTTTCTCCAGCGCCTGCGTCCAGTTCAGCTCATTCAGAATGACTGGCGCTGATGGGAGAAGAGATAAGGAAAACACTAAAGGTGAAAATGGTGACAAATCAATTCATAAATTGATCTTTAAATGTGCAAATGAAGTGAGCAAACATTTGAAAACACCAGGTTCATATTGTTTCATTTTGTAGACATTTTAGAGTCAAAGTTTTTTACTCATATTAAGATTAAAAAAAAATGTGTATTGAAAATTCTCTGAAATATAAATGTGCAATGGGGAATTATCTTATGCTAGATTTAGTGAATTTAGGAGAAATCTACATAGTAAAATAAAAACCTAAATATGTATTTTCCACCAGTCTGAAACAAGTGATATTATAAAAGCAATACAGCCTAATATCTAAAAATTCACCAGTGATAACATATCCATTTTTTTGCCTGTGGTGTCTCGCCCTAAAACTTCTTAGGTATGCTAATAGAATATGTCAAACTAAATCAAAAGTACATGGCATCATTCTCTGTAGCAGAGAAGTAAATAAAACAATCAGAACTTCACTTGCCTCCTTTATAAATATCTGTGGGAATCTGAACAGCTGTGTAGGAATAGTTGACATTGTTTTTGAAGTTTGGATCGTAGACAAACTCCAGTTTGATGTGCGAGGGGTTTTCCACCTCTCCTTCTCCATCCATGGAGTACTATGAGGACAGGAGAAAACGTACATGTCACATACTCTTCTTCTATCATCAGCATGAACATTAAAACTACATTTTCACTTGCAGTAATTTCTTTATTATTTGTTAACTAGGACATTTTTGAACTTCAACTTGTCAAATAATCCCCATTCTGTCGAATGGCGTCAGTAATAAAACAAAGCAGAACATTATGTTTGTTTGTCTCCTACTCACATAATCCAGCTCTGCCTTGGAGTCATAGTAAGCCATGTCCAGCTCCTAGGAGGAAACAGATGCAGATATGCAGATTAGAGGAGGATGTAATGTTGGCAAACATGAAAACACACGAGGGCTAGTAGTCACTCAGTATACAGTATATATGCAAACAGGTCAGGGCTCCCTCTACACACAAAGAGGTAACTTATAAAGAGATATAACTATATATTGTTCTGGAATTATAAATAAAACTCACTAAAGATTAACCCTATAAAAGTGCATGTTTGTACTTGGAATGTCTAAATTCCTTGTTAATCTCTAATTAGCTTAAAATATAAATGTTATTTACATCTTTTCAATGAAAATCTATGATGTGAATAGTTTCAGTCAAAATGTATGATTGTAGAATAAAGGTTTCACCTCAAAGTCACTTATATAAAAATGTTTGGTTAACAATGTTGTAAGAAAAGCCTCAAATCCTTGTATCTTTTAAGCTGTACCCACCAAATGTTTGCTATTGTTTCTGCTCAGTACTGTCACATTATGACTCAGTAGACAGGCTGGGATAGAGCATCGCCATCTGTTGGTCTTAGTTTCTGAAGAGACCTAACATACTTCACAACAAACCAGACATCTACTCCAGCCTTCTATGCTCCTATTTATGGCTTTGCATATATTACATTTCAACTTAAATCAAGTCTCTCTTAGTCCGCTGTTTGTTGACTACGATCTGTCCTACGAGGAGTAGAGCTCTGAAAACATCCAGCTGTTTTCAGACAGTGTTTTTTATCAAGTGCAATAGTCCCTGTCCTTTGCCCACGGAAGGGCAAACGATACATAACGCACAGTTAAGCTAATTGTTCTTGATGACGATCATTGTCTGGCGAACAAAAATCACAAAGAAAAGGTTAAAAGTTAAGACTGCATTAACTTTAGAGCAGTGTTCTCCCTGTACGGAAATTAGAAAATGATAGTGTTCATTTACTGACGCGACAATTGATTTTAGATTGTATATATACATGGATATGTAGTATAAATACTGGATACGTAAATCTAGTAATATCGAAAACTCACAAGGTATGAGAGCAATCAGCCAGTGGCGTGTTCTGGAAAATGGTCAACAGGTGTAAAACAAGTCTTCATCATTTTCAATTATTGGGCTCAATTATGTAAAACTACCAGCCTTTTAAAATGATAGAGGGACACTGCGCCTGAGAGAAGAGGCTTTGAGAGGCCATGTGAAAGGATGAGGTTAACCCCGTCTCATTTTGCCGGGCAAATGAGGGAGGCCGAGTGGAAGAGTGATCTGTGCAGGACTCAAGGGAAACGCATGGCTGAGTGCGCTCTGTCATCTGTCTAAGTCAGCTGAGCGCTGAGGGATCTGCTCAGCTGACTGGTGAAAATCTTCCTCTTTTATCAGGTCGTCCCATTCGGCGCCACAACGCTCCAAGACATCAGACCCATCTGGTCTGAATTAAATCAGTGGTTGAATTTGACTGCGTAATGTTTCCACTCAGTTAGAAAAATAAGGACAAAGTAGTCTCAAAAACTTCACTGACAAATCTAAGTTTTTGGGTTTGAATACATGAGAAGAAGCAACATCAAAAGCTCTCAATGATTCAACAAAAAAACCTAATGTTATTTAAGATTTTACCTTGATTCCATCCTGCCATAGATGCTCTCGCTGGAGCCTCTCTGCTTCACTGGCTAATCTCTACATGTTGAACACAGAGAAACACTGAAATTAGAAGAGCGGGGGCGAGGACATGTCTGATAATACATTTGCTATCCAAGGGGGAGGAAGATTGGATAACTTCACTTGCAAAAAACAAATAAAAAATTAATAGTTAACATCTTAAGAAGAAATAATTACAGGAGAAAATATTTGAAGTTGCATAAACAAGTGTTTCATGTCTTTCAGGAAAATAAACTTACAACGAGTGCTTTGCGCTTCTTAGCCAGGAGTTTCTCTATATCCGAGGCCACCCTCTCCACAATCCTCCGAGGCTGATTCTTCACCAGACTGAACCGTCGCCTTTCTTCATTGTATATCTGTTAAATAAAAAATAAAAAACTTGAGAGCAGTAACAGATGAACAGTCGTTTAATAAGTCTCATTTGTTTTGGGCTGTATCTGTGATGTGTTATTTGAAAATAAAAATGTTCAAGTCTGTATTTTGAAAGTACCAAACAGTTAAGTAAATGGATGGGAAGAATGTCAAAGCCCAGGATCTCAGAACAACCCTGATAATAATTAAAATTCACAGCTCATGAATTTGCAAAAACAAATCCTTTTTATATCCAAACACTGAGGACACAGGGGAACAGTCACATGTTTTGTTTGTCTGTTCAATCCCAATCTAAATATGGATCCTTTCATGTGATCTGTTCACACACAGTGTCTGTTGTTTCTGAAGGAAGTTCAGACAGAAAAATCACATTACTGAAATTTCCTACCAATATGACATTCTCTTAGTCATTAAATAATATTTTTAATAAAATTACAATTATTGAACACAGATAATGAAGCATTTTGTACTCAAATATAAAGCATCAACTATAAACTAAATGTTATCCTATGCTTTAAGAGAATAGTTAACTAGTCTTTGATTATATGTTAGCATCCATTCAGAAATATTTTGTGTCTCCCTATTTTGTAGACAGATTCAGACCATCAGACCTTTAGTGGAAACACACCACAGTTATCATGAAAAAAGTGGTCTTCCAACATTGTTGCAGTATAAGTAAGTATTTCTAATGATTTATTACACCAATTTACTTTATGGGTCATCAGGAAGTATCTGGCAATTACAGCTTGAAGCAGCATGAACACTAAGAGCAATTTTCTGAGTAAGTATTTTCCTTCAAATCCAAATTATTTGAGAAAGTTTGGTGTAGAAAATGTTGGTACATCTTGGCATTAATTACTGCCTGTTTGCACATGCTGAACGCGTCTGTTCAGGAGCTAACAGTAGCACAGGGAGAGACTTTCAAAGCTTTAAATGGCGACTGAACTAAACACACACCACTGTGACTGGAAGTACAAAAGGTCCATTATCATCAGATATGAAGGGAAAGCTCGCTGTCTTGCAGATTTTAGGCCATCAGAGACACTACCTCATGAGGAGAAAAGTCATAGAGAAGATGACGACAGACAGTGACAATTGTCAAACCTGCATACCTTGTGTACCACAGCCCTCTACATATGAAAGACCTTCACAAAATAAACTTCAAAATATCCCTCAAGTTATGTACTGACCAGTTGCTTTATTGGCCCAAACCGCACAGATGGGAGCAAGCAGTAAAGAACAGCGTGTATCTGTGAAATGGTTGCTGGTAGGAAATAACTCCTCTGAAGAATATATTCAGAATCAAGATATATGGATGAAGAAGACATAGATAAAACCTTTAGCAAACTAGCCAGAATTAGATAGATTGTCAATACTATTACAATAACCCCAATACACTTAAATTAAATCCATAAAGCAACATTATGAATACAATTGTACCAAAAAGAAATCCCTTCTTCTGCTGCCTTACTGACTGGCAATAGTAAGAATGGTCTGTCTGATTTACAGAGTTTGCCTGTCCTCCAGATAATCATGTTTTAATTGTATTTCACAACAAAAACCTCCTGCCAAACTGCAACAAAATAGTCTGGAAAAATTCAAAACAGATTTAGAGCATGGCTGTATCACAGACTGCAAATATCTGCAATAGAAAATGGAGGCTTTATATTGTTTGAAGAATTGAAAATGACATTTGGTTTGAATTACAGGCGTTTAATCGACCAAAGAAGATTGCATCAAGTTTTTTCCGAGGAGAGGCGAACAATTTCATTAACATATCCAGAGCGTTTCAGGAGCATGAGGGGATTAATGAGGACTGACTGAACAAGGGTGTCTCACATCGAGGCATTACTGCAGGCTGCAGGCTGACCATCTGCTCTGCTGTGACACAACAGAGAGACACGTGCCGCTGCTCTGCCGAGGGAACGCCTCCACACATCAGAGCAGGGCTCTTCTGCAGATGATCTTTGGTCCTGTTTTTTACTTTCAGCCTGTCGGGGACAACTCCTTATTTTCAACCAACTGTTAAGAGCATGGTAATAGCTGTACTGTATTCCTATCATGCAACTTCAACTGCACTGAATCAGTCAGGTCCCTGTGAGAAATCAGGTGAAACCAGAGAAATTAGTAATTGTATTTGCATTGCATTTGAAAGGTCTTTAATTTCTATCTATCATTGGTATCTTTGTCTTTCTGGAAAGAAGACCACAAAGGAAGGAAGTATTGTATTGTATTTGTTACAGTGCATAAGTAATATATTTTTTTGTTTGTTTTGTAAAATGATTCAAATCCCATTATGTGCCAAGCTTTTGAGACATCCTTCACACATTTATCCTCGCTTCTTCTTTGATTACTTTTTTTTTGTGGTGCTCTCAGCATTGACCTTGAACATTAGACATTTCTAAACAAAGTCATTGTTACTTCGGATAGTCCACAGACGTCGTTGGCCACAGCTTTTTTTTACTGGAGCTCCTTTTGCAGGAGAAATAAGGACACCTCTTATTAAGATGTATAAGGACACCTCTTTTTTCCCCTACATAAATCAGATTACCTAAACAATGAAAGATACATGTGCATGAATACAAATAATGAAAGTACATTTTATCACTAGTAACAAATACATAAATGTAAACAATACTAAATATTCCCCATCTATTCACTGTGTTTGGTTCTGTGTATGTTCAGGCTTTGTAGGAATAAAGCCATGTGTGCAAGATAATGACTACACACAATAGATAATGTGCCAGCAAGACATGGTTTTATGTCTGGAAAAAAACATTGTGTTATTGGCTGCTCACATATTATATCATTAAAAAAGAAAAAAGTTCATTATAAAATGTCTCAGCTATAGCTTTGAAACTTAATGAATAAACAGCTGTTTTGCAGGCAAACCTCTCTCTGCGGTGTGTTTCTTGTTGAGTTTATGCATCACTATGATGAGTAAGACTTGTGTACTATAAAAAGAGAGATACACACTCACCCCTTTCAACTGCTGAGCTCCAGTGATGTGCTGAAAGACTCTGTCAATCTCCTGCTCGATACGCCTGGCCCAGTGCATTATCCTGTGGATAAACATCAGAGGCTGATTGTCACACCACTCATACAAATGACAAAGATGTGTGTGTGTGTGTGTGTGTGTGTGTGTGTGTGTGTGTGTGTGTGTGTGTGTGTGTGTGTGTGTGTGTGTGTGTGTGTGTGTGTGTGTGTGTGTGTGTGTGTGTGTGTGTGTGTGTGTGTGTGTGTGTGTGTGTCTTTCACAGAAGTAAGCATTGATACAACAAATACCTGGTAATAGTTTAATGAAACCCAAATAATGAAACCATTATTTCAAAGAAATTTGAAACAATTGATGTGGAAACGGTAAAAACTGTGTTAATGGTAAATGTAGTCAATGGAACAGATGTATTTCTCAATGACGTTGGCCGAGACAGAAGCTGGTAATGTCTGAGAAGTTTACACCTTCTGAAAACAACGTTGCTCACCTTGTGCACTTCTCGAAAATATCTCTTTAGGAGAAGAAAACACTAATCACGCCAATTCAGGGGTTCTTTAAACGACAAGTGGAAAAGAAAAGAAAATTTGACAGCAGGCTTTTGATGGGAATAAGCCTTCGTAATGTTGATATTGCTACCTAATCAGCTTTGTTGACTCATCATCATAATTCTGTGAAAGGATATTTGTGGAGCAAGAAAAAAAAAAATTTGCTACATCATTATTATATGATTGTGTAATCAGCCTTAAAAACATGCTGCGACAGCCAAGATCACTTAATGCAACTGGAATTTACTTGCAAAGCCGCAAAAAAGACAACTAATGAGGCAGAAAAACATAACGTCTACTATATGAGTGATAAGTATAACAACTGGGGGAATTTAGTGACAAAAACCAAGACAGTGACAGTTGTGAAGAGCAGCAACTGCCTCTCATTGTCAGGAATCTAAGGAAATGGTGTGGAGCTGTGAGGACTTTGTGTTTTGAAGATGCTCTTCAAACAAAGAACTGCAGTAATATGTTGGTTGTGTTATGTTTTTGTTAAACAACACAGTGTTTGTATCCATCGTATCAAACCCTGAGTTTTCACTTTTGAAACAGAAGATGTGGCTTGAATCCTAACAAATCTGTATTGTAAAAGTAAAATCAAAAGGCTTGAATGTGTAATAATTGTAAGTTGTGAGCATAATAATGACATATTATAACATCTTAAGTTGACATGGTAAATGTTTTAGCAAACAGTTACACATCCAGCAGATAAGGAGCATCATTAGCATTCATCTGGAGTTGTGCTTCTGGCCACCTGCGAATGTCAGTGACTCTTTTTCAGCTCTCCACAAACCTCCTGAGGGAAATATCATGCTCTCTGGCTGCTAAATGGTTCACTGTGTTCACCAGCTAGTCTCTAACTGTGCCTGTCTGTCATATGCTGCTCCTGAGAAAAAGCTGCCTGGTACGTCCAAAAACAATGCTATGAGAGCAGTGATCAATTTAAAATTGGAGGTTGTGCAGGATAATATTAGATGCTCAATGCTCCACAGGACAGATATTTGACGAGTGGAAATGAAACAAGTTGGATAATGTGAAGATCTAGGAAAGAACCCTAATCTTACTCACAAAACCATTTGTTTGATAAGATTCACGAAAGGGGTCCAGAATATATATATCATTTAAAATTAAAATGGCTTAAAGCCAAGATAATTGCAACACAAAAGCCATCATTATGTCATGCAGTGTACCTCATGTAAATTGTAAAAAGGCAAGGAGATTCTATTGTAGGTTTTTAACTACCAGCAACTCTTCTCACATTTTCTTGCGTAAATTGTTACCATAAAAAAATAAAATGTTATAGATGCTTAACTATAATTTTTTGTCGTGGTTCAATAGATTTGTGCATAATATTGAGTTTAGTACTAGAAAACCATTCAGTAGATTTTATTTGAACAAAAAAATGTATTCTTCACCCAGGTACTGTGGACTGCATACTTGATACTAATCCTTTGTTGTAGAAGTCTGATAGTTTTTCCTATCCTTCCCGCTAACATTTCATCCTATTGATTTCTCAACAATGTTATACTACAGCGTTTTGAAAATAAAAAAAGGAACAACATAAGCTGTTTTTGTTAGAGAGAGAAACAGTTCAGTTTTTTTGGAAATGAATCAAGTCAGCAGCAGAAAGACCACTGAGAACAACCACCACTGCACCCAAACGTGGAGGCCTGCCAGCACCAACACCGATAGTTTTTAGGTCTAAAATGAGAAAGACTGAGTGATAAAAGGTTTAAGACCTTTGCTTCAGCACTCCTACCAATACTTCTGTTAAATGTCAACTCCAACACAGAAATCACACCCACCATCCGCTGCAAACCAGAAACGCCAGAACCACCGGAGCACTGTAAGCACATGTGCTTACAGCAGCTAATTTCCTCCCAGCCTACGCAAACCAACCCAGCGCTTCTATTATGAAAAAGAGGGGAAAAAAGCTCACTGAGCACATAAAATGTATATTTTTCCTTTACATCCAGACATTCAAAGAAACTGGGAACCAAAACTGGCCTTGTTTACAGTGTATTGACCTAGAATCCTTTGATGACGGTGAGAGGCAGAGGGGAGGACATAGCTTGAATGTTTGTCGAGCCAGATTCAAACCCAAGAACTGGGCAGTGGGCACAGCATATAGGCTGCCAACTCTAACCACTAGGCTATCATGCAGCCCAAAACTTGAGTTTTAAAAAAAAGTTATTGACAGATAAACAAAATTAAGGCTAGTAAACGTGAACTTTTCAATGTTGTTTTTCCTGACAACACTTTCAAGGGTTTTGTTTCAGAGTATGGGAAGCTCACTGTGGCTCACAGGTTTAGTATCACTGCTCATAAATAGAGCCAATTTTAAGTTATTGGTGTGGCTGTAAGGTAGAGGAATAGAAGCTGTTCTACAAGAGGCAATCAAGTTTTTTAGAGACGGTATAATGTTAACTACGTGGCCAATTGATCACAAAACGTGGAGTTTCAGCTACGACTGACCAAGGAGAAATCAATGCTTTGTCCTTACTAATCAATCCAAGCATGTCACAATATTTTATTTTTATTTTTTATAACAAAACAAAGTCTTACTTTGTTTAGGATCACATTAGAGTAGCAGTTCACAGAGCCATCTTTAGTTATACACTTGTACAGAGAGTTGTTTCCTATTAGAGATTAAAAAATAAATAAAGGCAAATACAAAATTAAACAAAATAACAAATATATATATTGTTTTATCATTAATGTCTTTAAGTTTTGATTCCTGAAGCCTCATCAAGGTTGTAATTCTTCTATCATCAATGCTATCATACCAGTCCATAGAAGGGTGTCTGGCTTTAGCAATATATACATTCAGTGTTCAGTTTACTTGTTTTAATATAGTTTTAGAGATTATCCTACATTTGTTTAACTAATCAGAACATGTGTGTGCTATACTTTCTAATATATAGGCACTAATGCATTGAGCGCATAAAAAAAACTGTGCTCTGTATTTTTTCTTCCTTAATGCATAATCTCATTCTAACAGCAGCACACACAATGACGAACAAAATATCAGATCAAAAACAGCATCCTGCAGAATAAGTGTCTTGTATAGTCAGTGCATCAATGCCATGTTGAAGCGTATGCTATTATCCATGGCAAACATCATTGCTTCGGTTGTGAAATATGATTTAAAAGAATACAAAGACTCTCCCTGTTTTTCTAAACGTTGATACCATTTCCTCAAAAGACCCTGAGCCTCACTGAATACATGCAGTCTTTATAAAGATTCTCACTTCCCTCTGTTCACCTTTCGCACCTTACTGACTCAACTTGACTTTAAAGTAGTTTAAACCAGGAAATAAATCTCAATGCAAAGAAAACACCCTTGATCTTGTAAGTGTCGATTCATTATCAGTCCGAAAGCTCCTGGCAGAGTTACGAGACAAAATTACAGGTAAAAGTCTTGTTGTGCTTGTTTTTTATAGTTGGACGAGCCACAAATTACGACTCAATTGTCCAGATCTACAGAAAGACTCTCTTCATAATGAGGGCCCTATATTTGAATATTGTATGTGTCCCTGCTTTCTGATTTGAAAATAAGCTAAGCATGAGAATGAATGGACAGCCTATGCTTGATTCTCTGATAGAAATGTGCCAAGTTAAAGGGAGGGTTGTGGAAAAGTGAGCAGTACATTTTTAGTTGTATTATTCCAGGAACATTAAAACTAGTTCCTAAAGGGCCACTGAATATACTGTATGATTGAATGTCTGACAAGGTGTCTAAGAACAACACAGCACTATTTGAATGAGATTACTTTAGCAAAGACCACCTCTGCTGAGCAAATGAAAATGCTAATAAAAATGAAAACTATGCAGGCTCTTTTGAGACACATCTCCAAATATAAAACATTACGCGGACAATTGTGAGTCAGCATGTTTTGATTCTCACAGAATTTGTATAAAATATTGACAGTAAAAACACATATGCCACTTGGGATATATTTATATTTATATCAAGACCTTATATATTCTGTTGCTCTCTAATACCGTCATGTTTTCAGATCATGTTTGGCCATTCTACAATTGACTTTATAAAAAAAAACAAAAAAACAAACAAATAGTTTTAGCAGAAATGTAGAGCACACAGGCTCCTGAATCCCCCAACAATATAAAATGCAAGTGAATCGTTCATGATTCTTAGCCGATGTATGCTGCTCTTGCTTTCATAGAGTCTCTATACTCTGTGACTCAACAGCATGCTTCATGTCACACTGTATCAGATTGTTCTCATTAAATATTTAACACAATGTGTATCAAACTCTATGATACCATTTTTTCAGCATGCCAAGTGAATAGTGTACATTGTTGCATAAGCCAGCCTATTTTCCATCATTGTGTGGAGTATTATGATATGTTGGTGTGTAGATGTGATAGATAACAGCAGTTACATCGAGAGAACTTGGTCATAAATGCTATGAAATTGTAAGAACTCAAAAATGATGTTTCGGGTTGCCAAAACATGTTAAAAAGACCAGATTCAACAAGATAGTTGCACCACAAATGAATGAATTTAGCATGTACAAAGTGTTGTGTCTTCTGTGTAAATAAACCAGGTTTGTTACATGACTGTAGCTCACAGATATGCAGTGCTTCAACTGTGTGAGTCAGTGCAGCTGAAGCACAGTTCTAAGTTTTTTTTTTTCAGTGTGCTCCATTTCCTCTCCTCTCTCGAACCCTGTGGGACATCAGAAAACTCTGTATCGCATTCGCAGAGCTGCGATGAAGCGGCTGAACAGCACAGCGCACTTGTGCCTCGACTCTACTCTGTTACCTGCTATACTCACACACCCCTGGGATGAGGCATAGAGAAGCACTGTGTGATGTGACCCATATTCACTTGCAGCAGAGAGAATGAGAGGTGGAGAAGGTGGAGCAGCAGAGCAATAGGTAGAGCATACGAAGCAGAGAGGAGCCTTTACTGCTTTATGTATGAGAGCTATCTATCTATCTATCTATCTATCTATCTATCTATCTATCTATCTATCTATCTATCTATCTATCTATCTATCTATCTATCTATCTATCTATCTATTTATCTATCTATCTATCTATCTATCTATCTATCTATCTATCTATCTATCTATCTATCTATCTATCTATCTATCTATCTATCTATCTATCTATCTATCTATCTATCTATCTATCTATCATCTGCAGAGAAAGAGAGCAATGTAAGGGCAGAGTCAAGACAGAAGGGGCGGGAGTAACGGAAGAGAGGGCGAGGGGAATAAATCCTTACTGCTGCAGTATTAATTCTTAATTGGAAAGAGATCCTGTTCTTCGGCGTAGCAACTCTGCTTCATTTAGCTTACATGAAGAGACCCAGGACAGAGGGCTATGTAGCTGTTTCATACCACTCAGCAGAAAAATCAGCAGAATGAAGAAGGAGGAGGAGGAGGAGGTGGAGAAAGCAACGACTATACCGTACTTGAAATAACCCAATTCATCATAAAAGACTCACTTAAACACACACACACACACCTCCCAGATTTATAGACTCCTTTCCCAATTGGTAAATACACCTCTAGTCTCCAGTTGTGATTGGCCAGTAAACCTTCACTGTGTGCCCCGAAGATGAGAGGACCATCTGGCCTGCTCCTCCCTCCAGAGCAGCCTGATTGCAGAGCCTGGAGGTGGGCCCAGAAAACTGTAGTCCCAAGTTAAGTGCCAGCTGTACTTAACAGCAACGGGTTAAAGGTTGATAAATAAGTGCTAAGCTTGGGCTTGATTAAAATCGAGTCGCCTTTAGCAGGAATTTACAGTTAAAACCACACCTTTCTTCTTCTTTACAACATGGTAGGCATACTACTGTACAACTGAACATGCAGTGAGATGTTACCACACAGTTGATTTCTCAGGAGGTATAGAGAAGTAAGTGTTTCAAAAAATAAAGAAACATGAACACCCGAGTGGAAAAATCTAGTACTGGTGCACAGAGAGCAGCAGGGGGGAGGCTGAAAAAAGCCATTTTTAGTTTCACAACAACTGCACACACTATTAATGTTATCTGTCAGAAAAGTATGTCTCTGAATGCTTTAACCAATAAAACCCCTGCATGACCTGACTCACATAGAACTTCACTGACATTACTTTAAAGTAAAAGTCAAAATGAAAACATCTCTCCATCCCTTCCATAACTGCTAAAGAGAATAACGAGTATAGGAGTAATGTTGCATTAAATAAAAATCACATTTTCTGCAATATGCCAGTAGATAATAGCTATTATTGTTCAGATAATACAAATGTAAGGCTATAAGTCATCATATGTTAAAAGAGAGATTAGGGTTAGAATAAAATGTTATCTGATGGCCAACTTGATTAACAAAAAAACATTAATGAGGTATTCTGTTCTGTAACTGAGACACTGAAATGTGATTGTCCCTATATAAATATATCCATGTAAATGATATGGAATAGCTTTCCTATGTATTCCCATGTCACACTGTGGACTACACCTTCAACAGCACTGAGCATCCATACCCAGTTCACATTGATTGGATCGCCAAGACTGTAAAATTATACAAGAGCAGAAATCAAACAGTAACACTGAAGTATCTCTTGACACCACAGCAGTGGTCAAACCCAAAGTTGTCTCCCATCACCACCAAGAAGCCCCTGTCTGTTTTCCATCAGGGAGAGCCTGTCACTTACGTGTATTGCTGGGGGAATGTGAGACCCGCTGCTCCAGGCCACGACGCGCTGAAAATCAAGATAATCTGGATAGATACCAAGCAGACGATGCTGCAAGACCCTTTGCCTATCGCCATTTTCCATTAACAATTCTCGTCACGGGGTTTCTGTGCGTGAATGAAGCTCTCCGGGGCATATAGATATCAGGATAGTCTGTCCGGCTCAGCTTCACTTCATATCGGTGTGTGTTGTCAAGTGGACGCGGAGGAGGAGGCAGGCATTGGCCGCGGAGGCATCGCGGTCGGTGGGAGATGCACTAACGCAGCTGCCAAGACACTGCAGAGTCTCTCCTCCTGCTCCCACATATACACCACCACCAACACCACCAACACCAACACACAGGCCGGCGCGAGCACGACAGCTCCCTCTCTCATCAGCAGCAGCGCGTCAATGCGCGTTCACGCTCACCAGGCAACAGAGGAGCAGAAGAAGAATCTGGTTTAGGCTTTATTTATCTCTGCAGGGCCACGTGTGATTTGTCGTCGGCATAAATTTAGTTTTATTCAATACTCAACGCTGTTCTTCGGTTTGGGGTTCTGTAACTGAATTGAAGGTTAAACAAATACATAAAACGGGGTTCTAATGCCAAATAAGTGTAAAAGTAAGACTGACCGACTTGAAGGAGTAGGTTTGGCATGTAGGATGCAACAGTTAAATGTCCCTGAATGCCACATAATGAAGAAAGTGTTTAACTGTTGTTTCCCCTCAAGGCTTCACACAGGGCCCAGGTGTCATATGTCCAGTCAAGTCATCTGGTTTTGGCCATTGAATTTGACTCATAACCTGTAGGTTGTTACTGATTACAAAAGATCACAGTAACAGGGTAAGAATAAAGTATATATAATAAGTATGGATTTAGGACATTTTATTTGCCTTTTTTTTACAACAGAGATTTTGACTTGGCATAGCTGGAAAAACACAAGTGTAACTTATAACATTATTGATGCCTCTTCTCTTTTTAAGTGTATTAGTAGGCCTAAGCCAGAAAGGCAGTATGCATTACATCGTGTCCATGGGACATCTAAAACTGAATGCAAACATCGTTAATGTTTCATTTGAGCTTCTGCTACAATGACATGTCAAAGCATCTGCTGTGAAGCTGCTATACAGTATATAGTCTGCTATTTGCATTGTTTTAAATGGGAGCTAGGATGAAACAGGTTTCTAGAAAATGTGATAACGTAACAGGTTATTCCTCCATGCACCCTGATGTCAAAATTGTGGCTATATAAGGTAAAAAGTATAAGTAAATATGACTTTCTTTTTTCCAGTGTGTGGCTCTGGGAGTGTGCAGAGGAATATGTTAGCTTGCCTCTGGCCTAAATATAGAATGGGATGTGCACACAACAACCTTTTTGCATTTTAACATATGAATACATAATATATTCTGTTACATAATTCAAAGAGAGTTAAAAATGTATGGAGATAAATAAATAGAAAAGTCAAATGCTTATGTAAAATATTTACAAAAACAGATATGTAATTATATACAAATATTAAATGTATAAATTGTCATATTAATAATACCAATATTTGTTATTTTACTCTTTCTCACTTCTAATAAATTATAGCTAAAATAAAGCCTGCATTATATTTAGTGCTGGAAGTGCCTCTGAACTGTTGTTAAACAGGTTGGCTGTACACCTAAATGGAACAATGGTGGTGCTAATGTTAAGTCTGTTGTTATAATGTATATTCTTATAAGACATGTCTGGGTATTTCTCTGGTGTCCATCCTGTTTACGTCAAATGTCAGCGCAAAATCAAACAATTGCAACAGTGATGAAAGAGGCCGACAACATTCAGTTGAATATTTTGCCTATTTACCATAATATCACTCTACTCTACTCTACAGCTAATGAATATTAATGCAGGGACTCTGAAAGCTGCACAAAATGAACTTTCTGTCTAGGAAAAGCACAAACAGAGCATAGAGATAAGTCAATTAAAAACATTGATACGCTGTGACAAATACAGCAGGATTTCTCATTTTATGTGTAGAAACACATACAATGTTCTTTTTTGTGCTTATTTTCTTTCAGTAGACTTTCAGGTTATGTGCTAAAAGAAACTAAAATGATAGTGTAACATACCGTGTAGTGTAACTGCAATCTCTGACAGACTGCAATTAATTAATTTCCACTTAAGGGAGAATATTTTAGCTGCGCAGCAGGAGAGCACAGCAGAGAGAAATGCCATTCAGCTGGAATGTTTACAGAATGCATGTTCCCTCATACACTGCAGCATCTGTGAATATGAACAGCTCTGCCCAGAAGCAAGAAAACCAGAGAGCTGAGACTCCACACTGTGATGTTGAAAATGTAAAATAAAGCTGCTGTAAGGACAAAAAAATATATGGTGATGTGTTTTATTTCACAGTAGTGCCAAAAAATGTAATTTACCTCCCCCCGCAATGGTTCACTCCCTTCACATTTCCATACAGCAGAGGTTGGAGCCATTTAATATTGATGATAATAAGAGCACAGGAGGCTGTATGAGAACGAAAGCCGGAGTCTGGTAAATCTCTCCATGTGGTTAAGCTCCCTGCCCCTTGACCGGGATCTGATCCTCAGCCACCTCGCCTCAGAGCCGCTGTTATTGAATCTGATCCTGACCTCTGACCGCGGGAAAGAGAGGAAGAGGAAGCAAATGTCAAGGATTTTTTTATATCCTGAGAAATATGCATTACTTTTGACTGAAACCACAAACAACGTTTAACATTCAATATGATGCTGCTGTACCAAATTCTTGAAAAGCCCTTTAAAATAGGGAGATGTGGAACTGTTAAACAGCTTCTTTGTTTTTCCGCAGCCAGGCATTGAGATGCTCGGCAGCTCACCCGACAGGATGAGTGCACCTATTCCTGCCCCCTCTGGGAGGAAGGATGTGGGTTCAGCTTTTAGTCGTCTCCCTGACGGCCCAATGTGCTAATACTGCTGTCACGTCCTGGGGAGAGAGAAGACTAATTACTGACTGCACAGTCTTCCTGCCAGTCCCCCTTGGAGAGCCATACACTGTTAATTGGACGACAACTCCAACAGGAGCTGAACTGTAGATGAGACTGACCTTTGCCTCATGTAAACAGCATTACACATGAAAACACATTTTTAATTTCCCTTATTGTACCTTCATAACATAACATCCTTATTAACAAAAAATCGCCATTTTATCTGCATAGTTGAAAGCAAGTTGTATTGAATAAATGCAAATAACTTTTCTTGTTAAGAGGATTTTCTGAATAAATTGGTTAAGCTTGACCGGCTATGCAGTGATGGTATGGCAACGTTAATCTGTCTTGTTCTCATAGCTTCTAAAATAGAGTCTCTTGGGTATCTCTATCAGAGCACCGTGAAACATAACATTCTACCTTATATTAAATATTTGACTGCATTAAAAAGTAGGGTGGGTAATGTACTTCAGAATAATGCATTGTTAAGAGTTGTTAAAATACTCTACAACAGAAATCACTGACAAAAAAACAAACAAAATATGTCTGTGGCTGTTGGACTGTAATAGGTTGGTCAAATCGTTTGATTTAAATGAAGTGATTGGACGGACTGGCTGTCTACATGCACGCACTCTACCCTGCGCTTATTCCCATCCTTCTTCGAGAAGCTGCTTGCTTAACAGCTGTAAGTATAACAATAACTATGTTCATTTTCTGATGTAGTAATTATAAATGTTATTGTCTGTCCTTGAAACAGACTTGGTTGTTTGAAGGTAAAATGCCTTTGTCAAATGCAGTCAGAAATCTTCCTCAATAACAAAGCTCTAGTCCTGCATTTACAGTACTTATTTATCGATGTTATAAATGTGCACGTCAGCGTGGCGTCAGATACGGATCTCAAACATATGTAGAAGAAAATACGAGCATGAGAGTAATGAACAAATATATTTATTCAATTTCAATTTATTAAATAAAGTTATATCTGTGGAATAATAGTTTTAAAATCAGGCTTGATGAGAAAAGTGGCAATTAAATGACGTTTGATCAAAGTGAAAATCAAAGTCGTCTTCACATTTAAGTTAGTTCATTTCTCCATAGTAATGGAGAACATTGCTTTCACAAGGGGTGATACATCTTTAAGACCGTGTACACACAGGCAAGTAAGTTGGCAAAAGAAAAATGCAAACCTTACCTATATCCTGAGAATCGTAAATAAAAAAAATCAAGTACCAAAGGCTAAGTGCTCAGTTTGGCTAAATGATACGTTTTACTATTCTTTGGTAATCTCTTCAAAACGTTCAAGTTTCAAGTTAAATATTATTATCCTTAGTGAAATACGTTTCTAGACAGGATTAAAATGAAGACTTGTCTAAGCCTCATCAGGGAAGGCAGGAACACTGGCAAGAGCTGAGATGAGCTTCTCGAACACGCTGATGCCTTTCAGGAAGACTTTCTCATTCAGGAACTCGTTGTGATCGTGCAGCAGGATTGGAGTCAGGTTCATTGGGGAAAAGCCGATGGCAGGGATACCCACCTATGTTCAAAAAAAAAAAAAAAAAGCCAACAATGTCAAATGTCATGATTAATTCCTGAATTAAAATTGAAAAACGTTCTTCCTTATTGTCTATTCCATCATATCCAGTTTCTATACTCACCGCTCGAATGAAACGGCTATCCGTAGCAGCTGGAAATATCTCCTTTTCCAAAGTTATGTTCCTACAGTGGAAACATTGACACGAGGACAGCTTCAGTACAGTCCTATAATTAAATTATCAGGATAAATATTTCTAAAGATATCCTAAATGTATTACAGCTTATGTTAGACAGGCATGACCAAAAGAACCTATACTGTATACATTTCCAGCAGAATGCATCGTAAAAAAAAAACAGGCACAGAAGTAACTGTCGAGAGGACAGGCAATGCAGTTCTGTCCAATCAACAGAAGAGGATTGTTGGAGCTGTGTGAAAATGAGCAGCAAAGGTGTGAAACTGCGTGGATTCAAACGAAGGAAAGCAAAAATAGAGGATACAAAAATAATATTTTCTGAGTCAAAAACATTAGACAGATTTTATGAACTAATTTCTAACCGACCGACCGACGCACACGCACACACACACACACACCATTTATTGTGCCTCATATTTTTTTTATTTTCTACATTCTTATATTACTGCTTTTTGTATGCTTTTCTATGATTAATTGCATTGAGAGAAGCCTAAAATGTCATAGTACCTTAATTTATTGTAGTGAAATTACTTTGATAAATGTAGATGGAGCTACAATCAATGTTAACATTTTCAAAATATATAGTAGCTTCTCTTACTAGTCGATAGTGACAATAGAAAATTATGTTTGTAAGTTCTTGACACATGAAGATACGGTATGTATAAGTGTGTACTCACATTGCCTTGCAGGCTGCACTGAAGGCACTCCACCAGGGATCGCTCTCCTCTGTAGAAGTCATGTTCTGGTTCATGTGTTTCTGCAATAGATGGCAGCTACTTTAATCTCCTTGTCAACAACAGGAACACACCGCACTTTCATAATGGAGTATTACGTGCACTGACCTGAGCAAATTCGTAAGTGACATCTTCTCCTGCTTCTTTACACCACTCCTTAATTTGTTTTTCAAACTCCTGGTAGGATAATGATAATAGAGAAGTTAGTTCAGAGCTGTCACTGAGCTGGAGGTTTTCACACCCACACCTGTTAATCAGAAGTCTCCATGACCACATGTGTGACAGACGAACAGAAATCAAATAAACGTTTATATAGCACTATAGACCAAGTTGATTTAAAGTGGTTAAACCAAACTCAGAGGAAAAAGAAACAATAGAATCACAATAAAATACAATAAAAGTGACAAAGATAGTTAGTAGGGGGCGACTGTGGCTGCGAGGGAGTGTGGTCGTCATTCAACCAGAAGGTTGTGGGTTTGAACCCAGCCACAAGTATCCCTTAAAATACTTAACCTTGAGGTGCTCCCGATTGCATGGCCAACGGTGTGTGAATGTGTATGAATGTAAGATTCTCTTGACCAAGTGGTACTGCTCTGCATGAATGAGGTGTGAATGAATTGAGGGTTGCAAAGACAGTGCAGTCCATTTAGTCCATGTGTGTGTGACAACACAGACATACAGAGACATCAGGTGACAGCTAAAAAATATAAGTGTGTTTTAAGATTACTCTTTAAAAACTCATCACTGGGGTAGAAAAGTTTAAAACAACCTGGAGACACACCTTCCAACTCATAAAGATGCACGTGTACACACCTGTAGGTTAACTGTTGGAGGTATCCTAAGGTCAAAGCTCACGTCCATTTCAGCCGGGATGACGTTGTAGGCCACGCCTCCTTTCACCATGGTCATATTCACTGTGGTGACATCACCAAGGGTGAAACACTCACTTGTATTCAGCCTAAAATACACACACACACACACACACACACACACACATACACACACACACACACACACAAGTGATGACATTACTGCAATTGCACTGTAATAAAATCTAAAGTATAATTGAAACTTTGCAAATACATCACTGAAAATGTACTTCTAATCAAATTAATTCCACAGAACAAATTAGCAACTGTTCTCGCCCATATGTATTTATGTTTCTGGGACACAAACACAACAAGTGATGGCTGATTAGCTTTTCTCTTAATTGTCCAGAAGCCAGACTCATGAAATTTCATATAATTTATTTACACACCAATGATTTCATAAATATTTCCTTGAAAGCTTCCTAAAGAGAATTATAGACAATATGGAGGTAATGTTTTAAAACTGGTATTTTAGTTGCAGTTTAGTTATTTGTTAAACTCAGTTTCCAAGGCAGTTTCCCTAAAAGGCCTAAGTAAACTTTAAACTGGGCTCTCATTTCATAGGGTTAAAAGAAATGCTGCAGCACAAGCAGTATGCAAATAATAAAGCACTTGTTGAACATTAAAACATGTCATCACGTCACATTAGAAGAACAAAATACAATCTGTAAATGAGCATAATATTTCCTCTTTAATACAATTGCTATAAACGTGATACAAAAACAAATCAAGATGCAAACAGTTCGATCTCACCTTTGTTTCTCCTTCTCTCTGAAGTCCAGAAAGGAGTTCATGACTTGACGCTGAGAATGATAAGGAAGTTCTGTCAATGAAACCTTGTAAACAAGAGGTTTTTGAGGTGTTTTATTAAATGTTTGACTGGCATTGATAGTTACCAGCTTCTCAGCAGCCGTGTTCTCCACAAACCTCGACCCATGACCTGGACTGCCGGGGCAGTGGACTGTAATCCCTGTAAGGAAAAAGTTGTTCTTTTTGATTCAAGATCGGCTTCATTATCCTTCAAAAACCCTGGAATTCTGATAACATGGAAGTCTATTACTGTATGTATTTTATACTCACACCACGGGTTCCTCTCTCCATAAAACACAGTGAAGGCCTCGCCAGGGTTCGCAAGACCTACAGAAAACATGCAGACAAATAAAAACTTTTAATATTTAACATTAGTCTTATGCATTCATATAACAAAAGGACAAACTCTGCGGCAAAGGACAGAAGTAGATGAAGTACAGATCATCATCTTCACCACAGGAAGGTTTATGAACCTCAACAGCAGAGATTGATCACAGCACATCTTTGCCGTTGCTGAAGGATCAATATGGGTCACTTGGCACAGCTGGTAACATAAAAACATTTTAAATATTTGGTTGTCAGACTTTGGCTCTGTATCAAACCCCGCTACGCAGGCAGGTTCTTTTCTAACTAAAAGGTAACAAGAGAGTATAAACCTGCGTTGTATGATTTACATTGTGTCAAATACATCTAACTAAAATATTAACCGTACAATTCAAACATCAAAATGACTCCTCAAAAGGAAATATAGCCATTATTATATATTTTTAGAAAAAATGACATTTTGTGGAGTACATTTCATTTGTCCTAGTGCTTTCAGACTTAAAAATACTTGATAATGTTGTTTGTTGAGAATGTGTGGAATGTAGGGCAAATCCAGCCGGGGACCTTAGTTTCATCTTTCACTACCTCTTTTGCTATTCTCTCTCCAAGGGCAATAATATAAACTAAACTGAACGTGGTTTGACTTATTGAGTAACTGAAAACACCTCCAGTGTTTATCTTCTCACTCATTAACTTTGGAAAGAAGAAATGCCAGACTGTTATTTGTTTACCTTCATCCAGGGCAAAGCCAATGTTTAATTTTTGGAACTCCGGATTCTTCACGAATGATTCCATTCCCTTGTGACCTCCAACTTCTTCATCTAAAAAAAGAGAAACATTTTTTTTAGGTTTTAATGTCACATTTGTGTTTGCGAAAATACTCATTCCAAGCCAGGGATATGGTTTCATTTCTGCTAAACAAGAAATAGTACAATTTCCACATCATCAACAATAAAGACTAAGTAGTATATATTTAACATGCATCACATGGCATTCAACAGAAAGGTCTAATTTGTCCCACCCTAGAGGTAGAGTCACATTTCATTTCCATACTACACATTTGCAACGTCAACGATCACTTCCTGAACGACAGACTGAATGGATGAGCTTAACCAGCCACTTAAAAAAATTGCTGTACTCTTAGTGGAAATGAAGAAGTTGTTTGAATGGAAGAGTACGCCGCCCTTAACAGGTTTAACAAAGCTACCAGGAGAGTGAGGAAAGTGTCAATCACGTGTCAGGAAAGGATCCTTCAATGGCTGATTTTGAGGATCAATGGCTCCAAAGTACTTTTCCAACTGTCGTGTTTGAATGAAGTGTTTTACAACAAAAGATAGAATACTTGTACATAGTTATATGTTAATCATGTTATTCATTGTCAAAAACCCTGAGATTTTATAACGTATTCTATATTGTCAGTACAGCATTGTTATTTTAGATTTTAGATTTAGAAGCACACTGGAACACTCCCTAGAGAGTTTCAGTGAAACATTTATGACTTTGAGAAACAACCACTGACTAGCAAAATTAGTGAGAACACCTGTGGGTGGACCATGGGTGTTTAGATCTTTTGGAAACAAACTGTAACAGAACATAGGGAAGCAATGAAATATTTTACCTGGAACAAACATCAGGTGCACAGTGCGCATCAGTTTCTGTCCCTCTGCCTTCAGTCTTCTGACAGCCTGGATGTACCTGCAAAGAAAAAGAAATGGGTAGAGTTATGACAGAACAAAGAAATGGAGCCTGAACTTAGTATGCAGGGTGGGTGAGGTATGGGTGGGAATTTCTCATTGAACAAAATTAAAAGTGAAGATCACAACAACACTAGAGCACAAATCCTGTTTGATAAAACAAGTTATTAAGGCAGTTTTATACCCACTGTATAGTTACACATTTCATGTCCTGTGATCCCCGGGCATAAATGTTGCCCTCTGCATCTTTGAAAGCACTGAAAGCATCGTATTTCCAATGTTCCTGGAGAAGAGATTGATATCAAATCTATTTTTTTTATGTCTATTAACGATAAAAATAGGATTATAACGCCATAAACATAGAAAGACACCATACCTGGTAAACTGGTACAACATCAGTGTGGGAATTCAGTAAGATGGACTTCAACGTCGGGTTCTTCCCTTCCAATGTCATGATCGACACTACTCTGCCTGGACAGACCTACAAGGAGAGGGAACGGCAGATAAGGCTCCTCATTACATTTCAGAGTAAGTATTACTAATTTCTGTAAAGAATATATACTAATGTCTGCTACATTCATTTATTTATCACAGACACAAACCTCAATCTTTCTCATGGGTAGATCAAGCTCCTCAGCTATTCTGTCCAGAAAACGAATAGCAGCATCTATAAATGAATGAAGAGAAGAAATAACAATTTGTTTAAAAACTTTTGTAAAACCTCTCCAAAAGATTATGTTGTCATTATTTCTGTGGCTCGTTGTAACAGTGGATTCAAATACTTAAAATATAATCAAACATTAAGTTTTGTAAACTCAAAACAACAATAGCTGCCACTGCATGCTGCGATCCAAGATATTGGTCAGGACCACAGCTGTCTGTTTTGTTTAACCAGTGGAGTGAAAGCCTTGCTAAGCATCTCAGCTTTCTTTTTTTTTAAAGACAGTATTCTAGGTTTATATAACTGGAAGCATTTAATGTCTAACCGACAGCGATAAGAAATGGACTTTGATAAATCATAGAACATAAGATCAAACAAGTTATAGAGGAACATATATTTCACACATCACTTATAAATAGTGTGAATGATCATATTAAAGCTCATAAATAGGCTCAAGACATCGCGTTAACTGGAATAGGTCTCTCCATACATGTATTATTCTAATAGTTGTTTGGACTCAAACCCCATCAAACTGAGTAAATGCTAGACAATCTGTGACATTTCAAAAGGGCATGGCTGGACATCAGTGCCTTGTGATGAATGTATCTCACCATAGTCCGGGTCTGGGTGGACAGTTTTGAGCCGGAGGTACTCTCTGAACAGACTCACAGACAGATCTTCTCCCTCGGGAAAGCTCTGTCTGCCTCCAACACCCGGACCATCTTTGTCAGGCAGCATGGTGGGATTTATTTTCTGTGGACACACAGGTGTAAAATTTAAATACACAACGACATATCACAATCAAATATAATAACTAACACGCCAGGACCGAGACAAAGACTTACTATCAATGTGTTGTAAACCCAGTTATGGCTGCTCTCTCCTCGGGCCATCAACCTGACACACTGACGTAAACTGTCTTTACCTGATTTAAACTGAGACGCTGACACTTTGTAAGCTAAAACCGCTAGCTAGGCTTGTAGCTAGTGTGCTTGTTATTCACGCTGGTAGTAGTAGAACAAAGCCATGCTGCGGCTTTACCGTTATGTTCTTACGTTACCTGGTTACTGGTAACATGGAATACATGACTGCCATCAAAGATGTATTTAATTATTTTTAGCTGGAGTTATCACAGTACTCACCTAGTGCAGTCGACTTGCTGGTCAACCGCAGCTTCACTATTCAGCTGACCTGCACTCTTCCTGCCCTTCAAAATAAAAGTCATGTCGCAGGAAGGGAGTCCCTTTCTGAGGACTGACTACGTTCCTGCAATGATTGGCTAATAATCATGGAAAGACAGCCTTCAAATAATTTGCTCAATTTTTCTTGAATAATTTACATAGTGGTGGAAATTAACCAATTATATTTACTCAAGTATTATACTCAAATGCTATATTAACTATTAAATTTACTTGAGTATATCCATGAAATACTACTTTATACTTCTACTCTACATTTCAGAGGCAAGTGTTGTACTTTTTACTACAACACTGAAATGCTCTAAAGTGTATAAAAAAGGACAATATAATAAAAATAATAATACAATACAGTGAAAAGTACTTTCATTGATAACACTGATAATACTGCTGTACTTTGTATTATTTTGAATTCGGATATTGTGCAGAATAAGTCCTTTTTTCAACATGTTGATGCTAATATTTCTGTACTTAAAGTTACATTTTGAAATCAGGAATTTAACTTGTAATAGAGTACCATAGTATTTGTACTTTAACTTTTAAGTAAAGGATCTGAGTACTTCTTCAAACAGTGAGTTTACAGAGTAGACTTAAACAGGGCAATTAAAACATTGTTATTTGATAGGTTTGTTCGAGAGTTTTTGTGTATAGGTGTGTGCAATTCAATAATGGACGAAATGTTTAAATGGAGACCAAATACTGGAACATATAATGGGTAATCTACCTTTAGTGCTGGATGAACCATAGAGCAAATAAAAATGCAAATTCTTTAATATTGTTAGTTTTAGGTTTTTCTTGACATTACACACAGCTATATTGGCAGAACATGTGACACTTCATCATAAGTTACCTCAAGTTTCCAAACCATTGCATTTTATCAATTGAAACATACAAAACACACAATTTATGTTTTATTTAAAGTCACACTTATCTCATTTTAAGTTTGTTTTATGCATGATTGTCCAAACATATTGCAAATATTTTAGATCATATAAATAAATGTTATTTTATATGGTTTGTTCTTTTTAATTATAACAGTGTGTATCAGCTGTTTGCCTTTGCTAAACACGTTTTCTTGAATGGTTACCAGATCTTAATATATTAATCCTTCAAATGTGAAGCTAATAGAAGCTATTTAAAAACACAGACACCTGCAACATTTGCGTATTTACAGCAACCTACATGTCACCTACAAAAATGGTAACAGCGAAACCAACATATAACATGTTTTACATGCAAAGAGAGACAGAAAACAAAAACACCACTATACATACCTTAAGCTTTTTAAGTTGAGCTGAACTAGTATTTTAGGTGACATGATGGGAATACAAAAAGACACTTCTATAATGGAAACATCTGAAATGCTATAATGTTAAATGTCACTATGAGGTCTTACATGCTGTTTCACATGTATTAAAACCAACTTCCATGCCAATGGTCTTTGCTTCAGGTGAAGCTAATATGAGAATAATGTAGATTTAGAGTTCCTCTTCTTTTTTTAAATTTCCATCTTTATAGCTCATCTTCCTCCCCTAGATAGCTCACTTTAGTTTGCCAAGGAAGTCAATCAACCCTTGGTGAAATTCTCTGGGTTTGTCCATGTAGCACGCATGGCGAGCTCCTTCTAGCTTCAGCACAGAGTGGTGTGGAAGTTGTATGAGGTTCTTGTGGGACTGGGCACCAAGATTTGTGTCCAGGGCTCCAAACACAATTAGAGTAGGAATCTAAATACAAAAGAACACAGGATTGGGAAACTTCAAGGCTACAAAGGATAAAAAATGCATATTCACGCATGCGCACACCAACCAACCACAGGTCTTCTGAAATACATGTGGGTGGTAAATCACCTGTACCTGGCTGTAGTGTATAGCAATTGCATACAAATGTTATGCTTTCTACCTGTCTTATGTTACATAGTAAATTAAAAATCGTTGTTTGTTGGAAAAATCAAGAAAAATCAAATGTCCCTTTAGAAATTAAAAGAGCAATATTTCTATCATTTTATAAAATACATGGACAAACGACACATTGTAGTATCCAAGCTGTTTAAGCAGCTGTTTGCAATCTGCAACATCACAGCTAGAGGTCACTAAATCATATACACTGGATTTACACTGGGTATTTGAAGAACGCAATAGGGTCTGTATAAATGGGAAGAGACAGCTTACATACAAGGCCTCCCTAGTGAATAGGTTTTATCAATGGGTTTGCCAAATTATGGTTTGATAATGAACATATATTTATTTAGGAATACATTTATACAATCTCTCCATCCCTCACCTGAATATTTTGGTACTGCTGTGCAGTGTAACTTCGGGTACCAACTGGTGCTATGGGAATAAAGCCTTGCAGCTGAGCAGTGTTCTTCATGAGGAAGGGGATGGAGTAATGTCCACTCATGGAGGGGCTCACGAGCACCGCTGTCCTGACACCCAAAGACTCCATGAACCTTGAAAGGAGGTCCACTCGATTTTGATCAGTCTTCAAAGCCTCTGAGTCCGGCGATTTTCCATATCCTTTAAGAAGAACAGCAGTAATGAAACATAATCTGAACACACACTTACTTTTTTCCTTTTATTTCATTATTTGCTCTTTGGATTTCTAGTTTTGCATAATGAATTTCAATTTAAAGCCCTGCAGACAAAGGTGTTTTGTTTTGAGTTACTATGTCTGATTAGACCTCTGATCAGAGAAATGTGGGTCGGTGCTGTGCCGGGAATTGCTGTAGGTCATCTAACACTTTGATTTCTGCTGGCTATGTTAAACAAAATATAAGCCTAATAGAAAATCCCACCTGTACCGACAGCATAATACAAAAGGCAACGCAGAACGTGAATATGTCTGAAAATTGCAAACCAGCATAAGGATAACAATAAACATCTAAATATATTGCCAGATCTAAGAATATATAACTTGTTAGTTTTTTCAATTCATCGATGGAGAACATCCCATGTGTCCTGCTCAGACCTCATAGAAAACTACTACATTCAGATCAGGAAATCAAAAACATTTTCAGATTTTGGACCACAATATTAGTTCATGAAATCCAAACTAGGTCAACATATAGAACATTTTAAAATATATATGTATACTATATAGGTTACTAACAGTGACCGGGTGTTTTTTTTTTCCAGAATGAGTGTGTCAATCTTCTCATCTGTCACTTTTAGACTTAATCATTTCCATGTATCACTATACATTGTAAACATGCTGATTATATGCAACAAGGCTTAAGTTCTACCTGGAAGATCCATTGCTAAGGCTTGATATCCATTAGCTGCCAGCAGGGCCATTGTACCAAGTTCTTCCCAGGTTTTGGACGTGAAGGCCTGGCCATGCAGAAGGACCACTTGTAGCCTGCACAGAGAAAGAAAATAGTTTCTCAGGATTTTATCAAAGACGATACATTAAACACTTTCTGTGTTTAATGTATCTTTAATATATAATACTCACAATCAAGATGATTTCACCTCAGGTTATGATTACAATGACAAGGCTTGTTATTGGCTCAGACATTTCAAATAAATCTCTCTACTTGTCGACTGACCTTGGCAATATCTGTCGTCCAGCTCCATCAACAGGTAAAGCTTCTCTGAAGAACAGTGGAGGGTCCCCAGGTAGCTGTCCAGTGCGAATAGTCACATTGATGGTTGGAAGTTGAGGAGGAGGGGTGGCCATTAGCCCCATTCTTTGAGCGTCTAGGGACGGCTCCATGCTGCCCTGTCGGATGGATGGCAGCAGCAGGTAGAGCAGTAACGTGGCCAACAACACCAGGCCCAGGACAACAAGACGATTACGCAAGAAATTCATTTTGTTAGGTTGAACGATCTAGGAAAATAGGTAGATAGTGCATTGTGTAAGAACCCATCACGTGGATTCTGAGCATACAGTATTTTGAATTGTTTGGCAGTTTACAGTATATAGAAATTGCCACACCACTTCCATCAGGAGAATTGTGGTTCAACATCAGCCTAAATATATTCGTTTATAGTATATATATAATAAAATAAAATAAACCCTTAGTTTCTTCAGAGTAGTTATAAAAGAGGGACGTCTTTAAATGTCCACACACGAGCTAAATCCAAGCGAAGACAATAATACCAGCTCACATCGCCTGAAACATTGCACTTTAGAAAGTAAAGGATTATTAGGTAAACCAAATGTATGTTTCAACAGTTAGGACTCAGATGCTGACTGTGCAGTGAGACAAAGTTGATCGAGAAAAATCCAAGACATGTAAACAATTGAATGAAAGTCAACCCTCCAGGAGAAAAAGCCTAAGGTATTGCAAAGCAAAGACGGTTCGCTGTATAATAAAATTAGCCAAAATATGCAAATAAGCTAACATTAGCTTGAAGTGTCCCTCTTCTGAAAGCTTTTGTACAGTAGGTCAGTGTAGGAGACTTTAAGGATGCCGCACCAGAAGATAACATACCAACAAAGAGGAGATTATTCTCAGACACCTTCACTGACAGGTGGACAGGTAAGCCTGCTTTTTTATCGTCATGTCCCCTGCATTGCTGGTTGCCAGTGATGGGATGTTGCAATGAGGCTTCGGGTCGACGCTGGCTGGAGCTAGCTTTTCAAAGTGATAGGAAAAAATGAGCTTACTGACACGATGCCACAAGAACATTCGACGAAAATGTCCGATCAATCATCAGGTAAAAACTGGATAGAAATGCTCACACGAAAAACTCGTGAAATGCATAGCAATGTCGATGAATGTGTCGATTAAACACAAACGTTTTAATTTGCTTGTTCCTCGTCGGAGCACTTAAAGAGCTGCACACAACAACACTTAACCCCACAGTGTCATTTCCTGCTGAAGCTACGTACATCTGTGAAAACCTTTTTGTAAATAGTGCTTATGCAGTTCAATAAAAATAAGATACTCATTCTTTGTGTGATTTAAGTAAAAAAAAAATTAAAAAAAACTCTACATTAGATACAAACAGATACAGTACATTACTTTATTTCCATATTTTTTATTTGTTTTGCAAAAATGAGTCGTTAAATGTGTTGAATTCCAGTACACTATAGCCTATATAGGCTTCATAAAATAAGAAAAACAAAATAATCCATTCAAATAACTGTTTAAGATGAAATGTTTTCAAATACAAAACCGATTTCTTTCAGATTTGTTTTTCAAAATGTACAATTCCATAAATTATATATTACAGATTCACTGTTTTAGACTCTTGATAGATTTATGCTTCAGACAGCCACTGATTTGCACTGAGACAAGAAACTTACTTGAGTGAGATAATCAATGGCAGCACACATCATATGATGGTGTGAACAAAAGTTAAAGTGCAGTATTAACATTTTTTGAGGATACTTGAAACATTTGACCTCAATAGTATTTGGTATATGAAAAACAGTAAACCTACCTTGTATTCTAATAATACTAATTTTAGGTAGCTAAAGTACTTTATGAGTGTTATCAGAGAGAATAAATACAGAACTGAATGTATAAATAGGTAATTGTTCAGCCAGCTATAGTCTAGAAAATATATTTACAGGGCAGTAAACTAATATGAAGATGTACCTACAGTAGTTGCTATCAATAGTGTCCCTAAAGGGAACTCCCTTTCTCAAACTGCACCCTCACATCTAAACTGTTAATTGTTAATGGGTCAGAGCAATACTGGATTTCCGAGCAAGATTTTGATATTTGAGACCAAAATATATATTTTTTTAAATTCCTAAACATTAAGGATCCCTTAGATATTAAAGAATTCTGGCCAAGCTTAACCAACCAGGTTACATTTGTGTAAATGATTTATCATTACATACTGTGTGAATAAATCCATAAATTGTTTTCACAGTGATATCCATGTCAAATAGAAGACACCTATGGCAATTAAATAAAATGAAGCCTTTCGTATCTCACTTTACAGATCTGTTCAAACTTTAAATATACTGTACATGTTACTTGTTAATTCAGATGAAAACTAATGGGAGTATATCATTCATATCAGTATAAAGCACAGGGTGCAGCATAGGGCTGAGATAAACACTGTTGTTAAAACCTCAAAAGTCAAAACTTCTAAACAAAGGTGACCATTAAAAAGAGCACTTCATACTGTAGCACGGTTAAGGCACATATTAAAACTGAAACAGGCAGGTCCAGCCATGTTGTTTCTGTAAGCTAAAGGTACCTTAAAAAATGTAAGGCTCCATTTCTCATAATTTATCACCATCTGGCATAATTGACAATTTACATTTCATTCATAAGGCTTCAACGACAGAAAGAAACAACAATGTTTAAAGTGTGCATCAACATTGTGCGACTTGCACTAATACACATGTGCAGCTATAGTATAGAGTATCTATCTTCTAATCTGAAGTATGGAAGAGGCCTTTAAGAGATGTCTTATTTTTGACATCATTTGCTATAATTTAAAAAGTTGGTTTTTTTCGAATTGATGAATGAAAATAAGTTCCAAGAGGAAGTTCTAAAGTCGGAGCTCTGCCAGTGCAGCTTGTCAAACACAAATGTTCCAGTTTGATGGGTCTGTGTACTGGGATAAAAATCTCCTGTCATACATGGCTCATCTCTGACATTAGGAGAGAGTGTCTGCTGTTGTAAATGCATCAGTTTCTATAGTGCATAACTATAACTTAGCAAATTCATACTGAAAGTCTGACCTGTGCTCTTCAGAGCTGGCAGAAGCAGTGAATAGTTTGGGTTTCTCAGTTTCCTCCGTGTAGTAGAGTAAGGAGCCCTAGTGGGAGTAAAAGGCAAAGAGGCCAGGTCCCTAAGACAGAGGAAGCTCTATTCTGCCCTTCTTTCTCAGCACAGGCCTCACCCCTGTACCCACTGTAGCATTGGCACTGGAAGTGTGTGCGGAAATAAGCCAGCTCAGCTGGGCCAAGTGCGCCTGTAACCTTCAGCTGGCCGCCCTGACTTGTGATGCTGTGAGTTAAGGGGCTGAGATGCAGGTACACGTCATTGTCTGATATTTTGCGCAGACAGCGGCCATGGGATTTACACAGCACCTGACTGCACTGTTCTGCAGCTGTAGTGACGTTGAGGAGGTACTGGCCCAGCTGTCCCTTAAGATACTCATTTATGACGGTGCAGCTGGCCTGCAGGCAAAAAAACAAAACCTTACGTTAACACCAAACCTACATTATTCAGCACATGAGCAAAGAGGGAGTGACACTTACACTGCTGCTTGCATAGGAGGTGTCCCCCCAGAAGATCAGACCTGCAGCTCCAAGTGCAACACTCTCGCCAATGGTGGAGACCAGATCTGTCTACATAACATTTACATAAACAGTTCAGTGGTGAACAGTACAATGACGTTGATATTATCACACAGGAGAAAAAAATTGGTACATTTGAGTCAATTAAATAAATATTTAAATGGTTGCTTAGCTAAAACACCATTAACAAAGTATAATGATAACCATTTTGTCTAACCATCTAACCTTCTTGTGGTGTTATAGTGTCAACAGCCCAAAACTAAAACATTATTTAATGTTGTTATAATGTGTATCCAGAAATGTGTGGCAACTGCTTCCTCCAATTCATGGTTAAATATAATTTAAAAATCTTCTAGATAACATCAACAATGTATAAGCCTCCTGTACTTGATGAACTTTTGCTCCAGCCAACTTACTTGAGATAGGAGGGTCATCTGATTCATGTAAGTAGGGCGGGTATAAACAAAAACTGGCCGAGCTAATCCATCCCCAACAGATGCCAGTCGCATTGCCTCCTTCACCCTGTTTCTGACAAAGAGGCGCCCATAATTCGTAGAGGCAAGTACTGAGCCCATGTATATAGATGGGAAGAACGCTGTACACTCCATCCACAACCAGTTAAGTTGATCATTGCGGCCCATTTCCACAACTGGACAGCGTCCTGTGTAGTTTTCCAAGTCATTCCTGTAGTCATGGTTGTAGCAATCTGGAAACAGGTAGAAGCCCCACAGCTGATTTGGCCTCAAACTTTTGGCCAGTTTCAGAGTCTCCAGCATAAATTTGCGAGCTGATAGTTCAAATTCCTGCTGTGCAACTTTTCCCACTTGTTCTGGGGTCCACTTTGGGTTCTTTTGGGCCACCATTTCACGAGACTTACTCCGATAAATATCTTTAATATCCCAATTTCGAATCCACAATGGGCGCCACTCCTCCCAGTCAATAACAGCTAAACCTTTTGCTTGTGGCTCACGTATATATTTTTGCAAACCGTCAGGCATTTTTTCAAAGTGCTGAGTGAGGCTGGCAAGCTGTGGAAGGCCTCCATTCACTGCAGTGCCACTACGCTCATAATAGGGATACAACCCAAGGCGCTCCTTATAGAAAATTGTGAGGTTCTGTCGGACAAAGCCCTCATTGGGGGATGCCACAATGTCAAACTGGTCCAGAGATAAAGTTACGCTATGCCACGGACCACACTCCTGTGTTGGGGCATTCCAAGCAAGAAGAACTGGCGTCTGGGAATATAATGGCCACCTTGTCTGCTTTAAATCTGCTGAACACAAGACTGTCCACGATGTTAACAGAGTCAGAAGCAACCAAGGCATCTGGCCAGCTGTGGTGAAGAGGGGGTGAAATACAGCCTCCATGGTCACTGCCCGTGTTCTCTCCTCTTTCTCTTGAGAATAAAAATAAAGCTGTTAAATTCAGAAAAATGTAATCCAACAATTCAAAATATATAATACTGTGCTTAAGGGAATTGAACAGCTTTTTTTAATGATAACTTATATTATGACAATAGTAAATCTTTTGTGTATTTTTTTACATTTATAAGAGTTTCACAAGAAACAAAAAAGCAAAAGCAATATTATTTGAAATGTTAATATTGGGGAATACATATTGTTAGAATAAAGTCACAACAAATATACTATATTTACCTAACAGGTCTAAGATGAATTATAGGTAACAGTTTATTACCGATATTGCCAAGTGGTTGATAGCAGTTCACTCTACTGTTTGATGACTTTACCAGAGTCATTTTTATTCGGAAACAGTTCAGGCAAAAGTTAAATGGTGGTTAGAGTGCGATGTAAAGCAACAGAAACAAACTAAAGCATTCACTTTTAACATGTAAATGCACATTTGGGTTTTCTCGAAACACTTTTAACTTCTTCCGTACACGGGCACAGATTATCTCAATTTGACAAACTTTCATTGAAACTGACAATCGTGCTAAGTAAGCTAACATGTTGTTTTTCTTACTATTTGGTCTGACCTGTTTTGAGGAAGTGCACAGGGGCTTATTCCACTGATGTAACCTCCAGATGAATTGATCTTCCACAGCCCTGCCATGTGGAAGATATAAATTAGAGTACGTGTAATCCCATGTTGATTATTTACAGAGTTTAGGCTAATAGATACAACGAGAGCGATGCTGATGGGTAATGTTGTGCAACAGTCCAGAGCATTGAGTTCCTGAGTAGGGGGTTGTCGAAATTTATGAATGAAAAAAGCATTTCTTAGTTTGCCGTTTTTGTTTGTACAGCTTGGGGTTTGAATTTAAAAAGAGTATTACTCAAAAAATAAGAAGGATCATAACGCTGTCTGTCATGAAATGGACAGTGAAATTACATTCCAGTGTCGTTCACCCCCACTGAATAAGTAGTCTGTTCTTTTGTACTTCATGCGATAAAGAGGGAAGTCAAAAGTTAGGTTTATTCCTATCGCTACATAAATGTGAAAGTTTAAATTACTGGTAGCTTTCTCTTTAGATCAAAATAAATACAACATAATAGATTAATATGTTGATTATATGTAACATATAATCAAAAACAATACACTCACACATTAGATGTATTATTAGAAATTAAGTAACCTGGCAATATTTAAAGTCAATTGACTCCAACTGTAATAGCAACAACATAGTGATAAATGCATTAATACAAATATGTTTTATAATCAAATGATATAACAAACATTATTCTTGTGATGGACCATTCTGAATAATGAGCACTTTTATATTTTGTATATTTTAATGCTATTACTTTTACCCAAATATTATTTTGAATGCAGTGCTTTTGCTTGTAACGGAGCATTTTGGTTGTTTACTAACTATTTTTACTTAGTAAAAGATCAGACCTTGTTTTATAAAATGTCATTCAGCAAAATTGATTTGGCTAATCAAAAGAAGCTTTAAACCATAGTTCACAAAATCTTCATGCTACAAGCATCTTTGTAAAAATGCTCATTATGTTTTGTTTACATCCCCTACATTTTACTTTGCATCTAAGATAGGATAAAGCATAACTTTCATTAATCACATACATTTTAGTGTCCAAATAATGTCTCTTACCAAGAAACCTTTTCCTCTCTTTGATCCAGATGAAAGTAGCTCAATCAAGCGAAATGTTTGGATCAGAATGCATGCTGCTCAAAACGAATCATAGTCAGTTCCCCTTTACAGAGCAGACTAACGCAGCTTTTCTACTTGTGTTTGAAAACCACCATGAGTGTTGTTTTAAATATCCAGTAGACTCCACCTCTGTTTGGGAAGTATTGCTTTTTCTTACCTGCTTCTCTGACATCATCCAATTGAGCCAGATTCAAATGTAAACATTACACCAATTGTACTGTATGTTGAATGTTTTATACCTGTAGTCATTTCATACACTTTGAAGCAGTAGACGGAAAATTGAATAGATTTATACGACTCAACTGAAAGCATTTAACAGGATTTCTACCATTATGGCTCACATGATCGTCAGGAGTTATATTGATGTTTAGGGTGTGCTATTGTAGCAGGTATATAAATATACAGGAATGCATTCCACCAATAATCCCTCACGTTTTATTTTATTGTCATGTGCTCTTTGTAGATTTCTGTCTAAATGATGTTTACAGTGTTTATATAATCTTAAACTGTGAAACAAGGTTATAATATCATTCCATGGTGCTAATGTGTTGCTGTGTAGTTGTTTTGCAGAAGTTTGAGTGTTTTAGCAAACTTTTAGTTAAGTGTACTGTTTAGCAGCACTTGTGAGGACTCACACACAGCACCTGCAGCATGTTTAATGGCGTCTTTTCCCCACCACAGACTGGTGTGTTGCAGACGTCCATCTGTATTAATGCTGCTGCATTATTGTGTTTATTTCATGCAGGTATGTTTGTTGCTCCCATGTTTTTGGTCTATTGTGTTTTGTACTATGTGTTTATTTTATTGTTTTATTTACATGTCTAAAAATACTAATTAGCCGGGTGTATACATTTCCAGTGTAACTGTAATTTTACAGTGTATTGTGATCTATTGTGACAGATTTGATATTTGAATGTTTTATAAGTACTAGTCTCGCAGTTGTTTGTATGGCAGACTGAGACTGGTGTGTTGCAGACGTCCATCTGTATTAATGCTGCTGCATTATTGTGTTTATTTCATGCAGAGGAATAAATACGCCACAGTTTCGGTTAAAGACAACAACCGAATCTCCTTGTCCATCAAACACGCACAACACAACGCAGAGTCGTAGCAAGGGTCTGCTGAGAAGTAGGCCCAGACCGGCTACACTATAAAGGCTTTGGAGTCACATTATGAGGGCCACAACCAAGGCTTGGCCCAGAATAAAAAACGTTAATAGCTTTATGGCCTGCACTCTATGAACTGACATGAGACTCTGGCACACTGGCACATAACCTCATATATTCATTCATATTGGGACATGTACAATTAAATATGTACTTTTTACATGTACATATTTATATTTATTTATGAAAAAGCTATGAGCATCGTTCACACATTCAATTGCAAAATGTCACATATTTATGGGTTAGCTACTGTTTGCCAAATACTTACGAACAAACATTTGTTTTTTTCCTTTTTGTTATTATGTTTTGCTTACTAAGTAATTGTTTTACTTTTATAATTTGTAAATCTCATAAAACATGAGATAAACCAGGTGAATGGTTTTTGATTGCAAAAAAAAGAATGATTTTTGATTCAGTATTAAAATAAACATGAATCAGCTGGTATGTAAAGTTGTTATATAGCTTATATGAAGTACTATCTTACATAACTCTAATTTGTCTCAGAATGATTACCACAGTCCTGCAGTCAGCAACATCTAACAGTGACTTCATCATGAGACTCATTTTTCTCAAAAAAAGCAAACAAACACATTAACCTTTTGTTGAACCAAATGTTGCATTGTACCTCTGAGGGTAAATGAATTACTATATTAACTATATATTGTAAGACCTCGGTTTGCACCTGTGGCAAAGAAAACAAGGTGCTCATTTTGACAATGAGTGTATTTTCACACAGAATACCTCATTGTCATATTATTACCTTTTCTTAAATACACAATCAGATTTCAGGACTGATGAACAGTTCCTACAGCGTACAAAGCGAAAACAGCAAAGTAAATATTGAATTCTCTGATGTTTATCCAAAACATACAAAATAAACATTTAGACATGGCAAGTCGGAAACAAATAGCTTTTTATAAGAAGGTTGAATACTGAACACTTTATCTTTAATGAATATATGTAAAAGGTAATAAATTATGTGAATAATGGCTTACTTTTTTATATTTTATGTATTAAAACGTGCTCATACTTTTTGGTAGCAAAGCCAGACGATGGGTGGTTTGCTGAGTCAGTTATTTTTCTTTTAAACTCTATACTGCTATTCACCACATAACCTTGCATGTTATTACAGCTTTGTGAGAGTAAACAACAAAATGTTATTGTACTGCCATGTCTCCCCAAATCTCAGCTGAAAAATACATTTGCCCTGAGGTAAAAAAGCACAACGACTTGTGTGGAGCAATCTTTTCATGGAAGCAATAAAGTGGAGTGGATTTTGGTATATCCGTCTTTATCCTTTAAGAAGAACAATATCAGACAGCTTGATAGAAAACCCTTTCTCATGAAGACTCCTCTCATACCTACATCCATCCCTAACTGGCACATGCATACACACATCCACTCCCAACAATGATTTGCCTTTGCAATTTCCTATGCAGCTGGCTAATTTCATCATGGGTGGAAGTCAGGGACCTTATTTCCACCACATGGCTGAACAGCTCCGGTCAGTTATTTAGTATTTACAACATGTAGTCTAAAGCCTTATATTGGACGCCCATAAAAAGAGATATTCTCCTGCAACTTTATTTTCTAAACATTTTAATTTCCTTTAAAGCCAATTCTGTTTCTCTATTATTATTATTATAATTATTATTATTACTACATTTCTAAACACACAGGTCTAACTTACCAGACCTCAGTACGGTTCTGTGGTCAAGTCATTACAGGCTGTCATATGGTATGGGAGCCTCAGTTTTATTTTTTATTCAATTAAAATCATCCAAATAAACAGAGCGCAGATGTACATGTTGAGTTGTAGAACTTGATGCTCTCCAAGAGTTTTGACAGGCAATGACTTATAACTGTTTCTATGGATAATCTTTCCACTTCTATCTTTATGAGAAAGTAAATTACCTTATATTCTTTTAGCTATTATGTATAAAAAGGACAATGACACAGTTAAGCATTTGATATTGTAATTATAAAACAGTTATAATAAATTAAAAGTGAAACATATTATGCCAAAGCAGCAAACAAAACAACAGGTTTTCTTACTAGACTCACTGCTGCTGTGTACATGTGTGGCTCTGAGGTCACTGAAGCCAGTCCATCCAGCGTTATAATGACATAAATCCACTTTTGTGTGCCACTGATTGTCAACTCCCTAGGCTATTACCAACAAGCAGATCCTGTTCCATGCATAAAAAGCAAGTCATGATGGTGTCAAAAAATAAAGTGTGCGCTTGAACTTTCCAGCTCCAGATAGGACCGTGACACTGGGAAGAACTGGTTGCCTTCTGCTCAAAATCCAAGAGTTTGATGAATCAAACCAGAAAACAATATGCAGTAATAAACTCAGGACTGTCCCATGTCATCCCGTGTCTGCACACACATTCACACTTACATGCAGACAAACCATGATCTGTAAACTGAGTAGGTTTTGCCAACTTGGCATCCTTCTAGATCTCCATGGGTGATCTATTCTGTCTAACTTCACACAAGCCAAAACAGATCACATGCAGAGGCTCACTCACATTGCATCAGCCTGTCCACACAAGGGCATCAAATATATCAAGAACAAATATATTAAAACGTGGTTCAGGCTTCCAGCTGTAGGGGAAACCACAGGACGGAGTTGACACAGTGGCTAGTCTGAGACACCCCTCAGACATCATCAGGCTTCACAGAGGACAACTGGGAAATCTACATGGATGCAAGGGATCTCCAGCTTTATAATTCCCTAAAAGGACACACAAAAGATTCAAACTGTTAAATCATGGTAATACAGAGAGCTACCCTTGTTGTGAAAAGCTTTAGTTTAGGTATTATAATATACTCACCTGAGGTGTTAAGTTTTTTTGAATCCTCTTCAGCTTGGCTTTTTTTCGTCCATTTTTTGTCACAATTGTCTCTTCATAGAACTCATGGGCCAAGTCGCCATCTTCATCAAAGTACAGAGAGCTGCAGCAGAGAGACTAAATTAAGGATCTGTATATACCTAACATGTCTGTGTATCGTAGTTTTCCAATGCTTTGGCTACAACAGTAAACCTCCTTGAAAATCGTAACATTACAATATGTAGTTAACCTTAAAAAAGTGCAAGAAACCAATTCATTAAGTTAGCTGTCTTCCTGTGGGTAAAATGCCTGGGTTATAAAAAGTCGTGTTAAACAGCTCTTTACAACAGTATTGCATAGGAGGGCAGCTAAAACCATAAAAATTAGCTTTATTGGTGGAAAACTATTATTGTGTTACCTCAAACAATGGGAAGAAGATTGAGTTGAATCATTAACACAAACATTTACTGGAGGAATATATATACCCTGATCTGACAAGCCCTTTTTAATGGTGTATTGCACCAGAAGATTATGGGGAAAAGCAGGGAATTTATGGGTCCATAATACCAAGTGTAAACAACACAGGCTTCAAGTGAGGGTAAAAATGGTATGATGGAAGCTATATAATGCTGAGGCTAAATTTACCTTCGTCTAGTTAGCACAAAAGGTGTAGCGCCTGTGAAACTCCGAACTCTTGCCATTGACTGTTCCTCTCCATCTTTGATTGGATCTTCTCCACTAACTGAGCCTGAAAAAGGCCAAAATCCTTTGGATTTGGAGCCGCTACCCCCCATCTTCAGCTGCAGCACATTCTTTTCTTGGGTCACCGGACTGCCAGTAGTTATACAGTGTCACTGTACCAGATGAAATGTGACCTTCAAAAAAACACCTACAAAAATGACATGAAAAAGATGAGTTAAGTTACTTAGGAATCGTTATATAACAATCACCCCAACAAAATAATCTACAATGAACATGGATTTTTTTGGAAACCCAGAATAGGGATATGACAAACATTAAAAATATGAAAGTGAAATCAAATAGGCTGCGCTACATTTAAACACTTTGGCATTTGCACCTAAAGCTAGCCTTCAATTACGTAATTATTCTATAAACACTAATTATATATTGCTTACAGCTTACATAAGACACAAAATAAAGGACAAAGAGACAAAGCTGATGTCGAGTACGGATATATTTTGTGTCAAATGCCCTATGTCTAAGTGCCAGAATATAGCAGGCCACTGACATGACAGTGCAACCAGACGATGCTACATTAAATAAATACACATTGTTAAAAAGCAACACAAAGCTTGGCAACGTTGCAAACCCGGCCCCACTTGTGTATTCCAATATTATATCGGTACATTCGTATTTTAGAAATATAAACATCCTGATTAACATTCGGCTTTGCTTGTAGTCAAGAAGGCTCGGTACCATTAGCATAGGTTATACAGAACGGCTATTAAAGCTGGCTAGCTCTGAGCCACAGCACCATCAAAACACTGGTACTGCTTGAGTTAGTTAACAGTGATTATGTCATGTCATGTTCTGGTTGCTAACATCACCAATACAAAATACAGTTAGCACTCTGTTACTAGCATTAGCCAGGTCAACATGTTTCCATCTGACAAAACAACGTTAACCGACGCTGCCAATGGCTAACGCTAACTGTAACTGGTTTGATGACTGACGTCCGTCGCTTGGCTTGGTGGAAACATACCTAAAGTGGGGATTGGTGCGGTCGCCGGTATATAATGTTCTCTGATGAATTTGTCTTGGTGGGTTGCTAGATGTTTTCAAGATATCCCTACACAGCTATAATGCTAGCTGTTTATGCTAACTAATGGTACACGTTCTTCTTCTCCGTCTTTTTCTCCAGCGGCTGGTTAAGAGAATAAGGTAAGCTACCGCCACCACATGGACAAAGTGCAGAAGTGAGAAGAACAGACGTACTGTACAGTCTATGCGTAAAACGTGATTATTGTAAAGGTATTGCCTGTCCCTTTAACTAGGCCTAAACATATAACATTATTTTTATGTTCAAAGTCTTTAAACAGCATTTAAAGGAAATGTAACTTGTTTTGTCTTGCTACCACTCCTTCTCTATTTTCTCCTTTTATTTTTTAAAGCACAGCCATTTAGAAGAAGAAGATATACTTTATTAATCCCTTACAGGGAAAGTAAGGTAAAGTTGTGAAGCATTGATCCTGCCAGAGCCCCCATTTACAAAATCTCGTCCGTCAAAAATATACACAACCAATAAGTTACATGTTATACTTTTGTATACTTTTATGGTTTCTGTTTGACCTATTTGTTAGAAAATAATCTAATCGTAATGCTGCAACCTACACTTTTATTTAAAATAAAGCATAAAAGTCCATAAAAAATGCTTTTAAAAACGCTCAAAAGACAGGTCCGCTCTTTAAAACCTTTATGATTAATTTGAACAGCACCTACATGCTTGGATTGTTTGCGTAACATTCATTTTGTGGCTGTTTAAGCGAAAAGTCTCCCTCCATTTATCAAACCTTCAAACCTTTGAAAAAGAGTGGAGGTTGTTACCAGCATATTAACGGCTGTGGTTTCAAATTAGATATTCAACTGTAAAATATCAGTGTAATGTATAGGTGTCCACATACTTTCCTATTGTGTTTTTCAGTTTAGGCCTAACATGCTTGAATGTAAGCTGCTCGTCTAACAAAGTGTATCAAACTGATTACTTCATGCACAGTTTCAACAAGGATATCATAAGCACCATTGATTAATTATCATCTTTTATTAGAAAGTTAGAATGTAAACACTTTGTTTCACATTTTATCTCGCCCAAACTCATTTGACAGGTTAATTAAAGTGCCAACATCATAGAACAGCTTCACAGAAAGTAACTAAAGATCATATCATAAATTAACAGAAATACTAAAAGTGTGTTTTAATACCACTATAAATAAAATAACCCAGATAAGTAGCATGGTGCTTCAAGAAAGAGCTGCATTCAATCCAAGATCAACAATTATACACCACCCCCCATTAATTTCACAACAGTGTGTACACACTAGCAGCATCCCTCCTTCATGAACAACATTTACTGAAAACAATGTCATTGTCTGAGCTTTTGTTTTACCTTTTACCCTCATATTCAACAATACTATTAAAAGTGGGAGCGTGTTCTTCTTTATGTTAAGATATGGATATCAATTAAATCCTTCACAGTCAACCAGGAGTCGTAATCCTTGCCATGGCCTGCTTCGTGGTTTCTCTAGCGAGAGCGTAGCGCCTCACAATCTGCCGCACATGCTCTTCCTCCTCACGTTTCAGGATTCGAAGAAAGTTGCACAACTCAGGTAAACTAAATGCATCCCACTGTGGAGGAGAGCAATTTCACATTATAATCAATTGTAAGTACAGTACATTTACTGGTATTTTCAGCAAATATTGTTTTTCATAGATATAAATTATCAGAGCCAAATTAAAACTTACATTTACTTCCCCTGTCTCATTCTCTTTCAAAACCAGGCTCAAGACTTTTTCACTGGGGCCAGCACACAAGCGCAGGTGGAGGGGGCACTCAGCATCAGGCAGTTTACGCATGTACACTCCAGGGAATAAAACACAACACCATAGAAGTTAATACCTGGTTGGTTTTGTTTAATAGTAACTACGTATTTTGAGTATTCTACCTTGACTTTGTCTCTCTGAGCGTTCAAACAGTGCAAACTTGGACGGGTTGTCCACCACAGTAAACTTGTTGAGTAGTGCCTCAATGACTTCTCGCACCCGTGTTTGGGAGCTTATATGTAGGTGCTTGGCAGCGTCTTTAGGGAGGTAGAAAGATGTCTGCCGTTTCATCTGTCGGCCCTGCTGATCTTCCTCCTGTGACGAGCACAAATTCTCAGCAGGAGGGAGGGAGATAGGACGGACTAACTGAAAGTGGACCTTGATGAATCCAGTGTAGGACCCATCTTTATTCTGCAAAGTAGAGATATATATTGTAAGAATTGGAGTTGAATGATCTGCACATTTTTATTTACAAATACAATTTAAGTACTCATAAATTAATATTGACAAAATAAAGACGTATTTGTCACTCACAGCCACCATGTAGAGATTGCTGTTGATCTGTGCATTATACTCCTTAATTTTATGTTGAATCTCACTAGGCGTGAGCTCCTGTTCACCCGAATCGATCACCTCATCCTAAAAATAAAAGAGCAGGTACTGTACATACAGAAAATAAGCCACATGTCAGCAGAGAGCGTGTCCTTAGAAGTGAGGAAGAAGAGAAAGTGAAAGAGAATCGAAGCATTGAAATTAAAATAAAATTAATTCAAGCATTTTGCCTCTAGTTACAAAAATAAATATGCGATTAGAAAGTACAGTGAAGAAAGCTTTGTGTCTAAAAAAAGATAAATTATGCCATAGCCTCACCGATGATGTTTTGACCCTCTGAAAGAAAGAAGTATGGGCAGTAAAATACATTTCCCGTTCTGAGCTACTGTTCTCCTGACTGCAAAACGTGTCATCCGCTGCTGTGCTATCCCAGGTCATCTCTGAAGGATTTGGTTAGATCTTTTTCCTTGCCAAAATCGTGATATCTCTTCTGGAGTTGTATGTCCGAATGAGCTTTTCTCTGTCTCTCTTCTGCTGTCGAGATCTGAATCTGCTCTTTTGACCTCAGCATTTACATTTGCTCCTCCCTGACAATAAAACCTCACAATGATGTCTAAAAGGCCAGCCAATATCCAGAGGAGATATGCTAAAACTATCCTAGAAGCAACACATTCACCAAATGTTTTTGTTTAGGTGTTTGTACATATTAAGATTAAGATTTAGTTCTAATATATAGTTTGAATTGAACATATCAAAACTCATTGATTAGCCAGAAACTAATTTAGTCTGAATGCATGTCCAACAGCCATATTTGGCCGTTTTGGCTCTATTGTTAAGTCTCTATGGGATCAAAATTATAACCATGATCCCATAGGTATCCAGGGATTGAGCGAAACCAAGGAAGTAAAATATGGAGGATGGGGGGTACCTTTCCCAAGTGTTGTCTAAGGGAGGCCAACAGTCTCAGGCTTTTAAAACCCTGGTGTAGACAGGCAATCATTTAGGGCTTCAAAACATGTTTTCAGTGTGTTGGCTGAATGTCCCATTTGATTTTGTGGTAGAGTCTTTATGTTCTGAGACAGTTGAAAAATGGTTGATGAATACTTAATAATTATCTGAAAACTTGTGCTGGTCCATTTTTTCCCCCTGTGGTTCTAAAATAAAGGCAACTGTTTTATTGTGAAGTTGTCCCCTCCCTTCAGCTCTCTCCTACTTAGATGCATGACAATGTGAAGGTTATAAAACCAGTGTCTTTGCGGACATATGGCATGGTAACACTCAGTGAATCTGGTAGCCTCCATCTGCTTCGACCTACCCACCAAAAACAATCCAATGAAGACTGCTTAGAAAATTTAGAAAATGTGAGATTGTAGGTCTGTTCCTCACCACATTTGTCTCGAGGGAGTCCACAGAGAAATCTTCCTCATCTGGTAACAAACTTCCATCTGTACTGCAGTCCAGCTGGATAAATGGTCGGCAGCGATGGTGACAAGTGTAACTGCAGTCTTAGAAAAGATAGAAAGAAGGAAATGTCTCTCAGTTATGTTTTGGTTTGCGGTCTACACATTTTGTGAAGAGCTCTCTGTTGTGTTCAGTATTCTGCCCCTGTGCTAGAAACATTGCCTTAAAACACACTATTCAAGATTGCTCATGTTTGATATTTGATGCAATGATTTTATAGGCCGCAACAGCATCTAATTTCTCTGTTGAACTGGGACAAAGTCAAATTATATAAACACAAATACATTCCCAGGAACTATACCTACATGCAGCTTGCCAGAGCTTCCTTAAGATTAGGAAAAACTCTGTGAAAGTATCTCATGAAGGGAAAAATAACATCCTGAGGCTGGTGATACTGAAGGTGAAGACAATGTCACATCATTGAGAGCTTTCAATAGAGAGGACTATATGTGGTTATTAAGTTGAGAACAATTTAAGACTTTTCTAATAAGGTTGAAGGTTTTAACTTCATGCCAGTGTTCTTCATAAATCTTGAGTAAGAGAAAAATGATGGTTCACAGTGCTTATTATTAAGCACAAATGCAAGAACATGATGATACCAGCCTAATATGCTGGACGTCATATTATCTCATAAAAGTTATGTTTAGAGGCTGGTAACAGCTCTCTAGGACAATGGTTGCAGAACAATATTTTCATTATGCATACACTAAACACAAAGGAAGAGGTTGGTGCTATATCCTATATTTATTATTTATATTATCAAATATCTGTTAATCTGTCCCACTTTTCTTTCAAACCTGTCTGTTGTTTTCAGCACCCAACCCATTTTTCCCTCCAAGTTTAAAAAAAACTAAACAAATCTCTGTTTTTCTTTTTAGGGGTGCTAAAGTTATTTGACAACTAGACACTGGACACTAGGTTGTTGTTGTTTTTTTTAGCAAATTACATCCAGGAGTAAAAAGTGATTTTGTTGGGGACTCTTTTCAACCATGGATTTAAACACATACAACTGGACCATGAATGTGTGCTTGACTTAGAATAAACTACAGTGCTTAGTTATACAGCAACAGCAACAGATGTCTACAGCACAGGGGAAAAATAAAGAATATTGGCAAACAAAATCAGATGCAAAATGTACTCACTGGCGCAGCGTAAACTTTGCTTATAGATGCCCCAGATGAATTCTCCACATTGGTCACACCAGGTGAGATGGGTGTGGCTGTACGGCTGGAAGTCATGACCCACTCCAGCTCGTCCTAACTGACCCCGGGGGGCCTCAATGCTGACGCTGTCTCCGACCAGACGGACCACATGGCTTGGCTGACCTGGGTTTCCAGAAGGCGGGGCTGTGTGGCCCGCAGGAGCAGCCAGCTCAATGGTATCATTTGCACTGAGGTCCTTCAGTTCAATCAGCTCACATTTAGACATCCTGTCCCTGATGCAGACTCTGACATTTCAAGTAAGCACTTGCTGTCCATTAGCTAGTGTGCGTATAAATCCAGCTCTGGGAGGAGACAGCATTAGTATGTTGCATCCTTAATGCGGATGTTGTGAATGTCGAGTTCTGCTCAGTCTGCAGTTCAGTTTTTTCAATTTAGTCCAGATCAGTGTGTTGTGCAGAGGGACAGTGGTTTCTAAATCAAGAGAACCTGCAAGAAAGTTGAAATCATACACAATACAATTAATAAATGTATTGTTAGGATTTTCATACATCAGATTCCATTCAGGCAAAACTTACAGTACATAACAAATCAATGTATGATGTATTACAGTATGAGCTCAAAAAATGAAAAAATTAACAAACAAGAGATTAACCTTATTTATCTGACGCCAGGATTTATATGATTATAATCAAATGTGGGACAAGACGACTAGTATAATCCTCTGCAATCCCGGGACAACTCAAACAGCCTGGCCATGCTGAAACCAAATCCCCTGAAAGTGTGCAAGCACCAGTGGTAGAAGTACTCAGACCTTGTACTCAAGTAAAACTAGACATACCAGAGTGTAGGGATACTCTGTTGCAAGTAAAAGTAAAAAAGTATTGGCATCTAAATATACTTAAAGTACCAAAAGTAAAAGTACTTATAAGGCAGATTGCCCTATTTCAGTATAATATATGTTTTGATCCTAACATATTGATGCATTAATGTGTTTATCAAAGCTTGTAAAGGTGCTGCTAGTATTAATTACTTAATTTTCTGGTGGGTAACTTTTGAATTTAATCCAGGTGTAACTGAAGTTTTATATAAGTGTTGATCATATCATTTATGTCCAGGTCCAGGCTAATGTCCAGCCTTTAGCTCTGTGTCCAGGCTACAGCGCTAAGAGGTGGGTTTTGATTGGTCCGTCCGTGTTCATTCGGGGGTTTGATTGGATATTGAATCTACTGGAGATATAACCTTATAATCCCAACTCGTTTTATGTTTTGTGAGATGGAACCTTTTTATTTTATCAATAACTAACTAAAAACATTTTTTTTTTTACAAAAATAACACCACACAGGCATTAATAAACACCTAATGGATCATATTATGTCAAAAACTCAATTTCGACCAAAGTGGAGATAGAGCCTTATAATTCTGAACTCACCATTAATCCAAATCTGCAAAGTAACTGAAGGTATTATATAAATGCAGTGGAATAAAAGTACAATATTTATCTCTGATTTGTAGTGGAGTGGAAGTACAAAGTAACATAAAATGGAAATACTCAAGTAAAGCACAAGTTCTTCAAAATTGTACTTGAATAAATGTACTTAGTTACTTAACAACCCTGGCCAGTACCATTTTACCATTTTCAGAAAGCACAGAATTAACTTAAATCCATTATCCCACAAATAAATTGCAGCACTAAGTGAGTAAAATGTCTATAGCCTTGCATGATTTACAGACTCATGTACGCATGTATAACAGCTACAGTACAGGTGCTAACACAGTGGTGGAATGTACTGTGCTAATGTAAAATACTTTAATTTGCTGATTACATTTCACAGATACCTAGTAATTGTACTGGCATACATTTTTAACGTGACCCTCCAAACCTTACATGCAAGGAACTGAACACATTCTTTTAGATTGTCAGTAGCGTGAATTCGTGTAAACTCTTTACGGGTGCATCAGAAACTCAGTTTCATTAGTTTCCCTGGGCAGCATTGTGACTTGAATATGAACAACCCGGGGCTCTATCTGCCAAGTGGGTCACCACACGGTGCAATTATCCTCTCAGGGCAACAAGAACATATTGTAACCACGATCATCCGAGCACGGTCTGCTACTTTTGTCAATAGATTGAAACTAAGCATACACGGCTTGATCATTCAAGTTTATATTATTGCTTTTTATTCTGCATTTGTCATGGTTGCAAAGTGCAGCTCAGTAACGGGTCAAACCGGTTTAATCCACTCCGAGAATGGGACAACAAACTCAGTTGACAGTCACACACACAAGTGTTCTGATTTCCTGACAGACAAGGAGTTAAAATGACCTTACCTCGTTTAATTCATCATCGCCACTCATCGTAGAGTAGATTTGAGAGTGGCTGCAGTTTCGTCGTTTGTACTAACACCTACCGTCCCTCTCCCGCTCGCCTCTCGCACGCACTTCAGTTTGCGCATGCACAATGTGACCGTGGGATTACCGTCTAATTTTGTATGTGAATTAAACCATCCTGAGGGGAGGCTCCACGGAAAGAGGCCCCTCTGTCTTCACACATCACTGATAAACTACTGTATGTGTAAAGTGATCGAGGGTCAGTAGCATAGTCCATAAATTGTAGTTTTTGTAATAACACTTTTAAAAAAATTAATAAAACCTTGCAATGTGTGCACTTACAATAAAAACAAAATATACATGAAATAAAGTAAAGTATAAAGTATTTTGGTATATTTTATATATTCTCTGTTTAGGTCTGATGTTCTACATTTTATCTTAATGTAAGACACACATGCCAAAAGTATCTAGTATAGGGTAAGTGAGACCATAAATTGCAGTTAAAACCTCTATAGGATCCATAATAACGAAATGTACAGTTTAATAGTTGTTTAACCCCCCCCCCAAAAAAAAAAAAAAACTTCTGTCCAAGAGGGATTTAGTATTCAATGTAATATGCTTTGATTTATACAATCTGACAAACATAGGGATTCACTTTTGATGGTCAATGTTAGTTTGGAATGAATAGACTGTGTAATGTTTAATTATAGACCATTTGGAAATCACTCAATGGGGAAAAGCCTTCAGGCTTAAATATGGGGGCGGATGATGAAGGGCTCTGTTATCTCTCTCAAACCAGACATGCATGTTGGAATACAATGAGCTTTAGACTACCACTCTCTTCTTTTTTTTCCTGAGTTTATTCCATCTCTGTAGCAAGAGAAAAGCAAGATCCCACTTTAACAGAGAGGGAATGTAAAATACAGTAACAGGTTTGAATAAATCTGCATAGCTCTCTTTCTCCATTTTTTGATAACCTGATTAATATACGAAAACAAAGTTTATTTGAGTGTCAAATGGGTGGCTTTATTTTATTGGTCCAAATGTTAAAATAAAATAAAAAAACAACAATTGTTTAATGAATCTATTTCATCTACTACGCATCTCAAAATAAATTGTGTTCAGTCACTGATAGATATTTTTAAAAGGTAAAGAAATGACCAATGACACTGACAACTTGCATTATGAGTTTTTGTTAGTTTCTTGATACCTAAAGAATAGTTTGTGCTTATACTTGTGTAGTACTTTAACTCAATGGAAATTTTGAATTACGATGATTACAAAAATGCTTCCACTGTTTAAAAGTCAAGTAGGTGGAAAGATTGCATGCATTATAATTTCGATTCTCATATAAACTTGACACATGGGAGTTAGGACTTTTTATAGGCTATTATTTTGATGGTACATGCCACCATCTGGACCACACAAGCACATGAGTATGGGTCATAATGGGAACCCACCATTCTGGCTTTTCTGGAAAACATTGAAACAAACAAAGCAACTCCCAATAGGCTTACATAAACACAGTAACAATCTTTAATTTGACTCCATGTTATATGCTGAATAGAACATCTGTCACTATGGTTGGTGGGCATAATGTGCCTACAATATAATCTGTGTGTAAAACAAAGAGAGGGTGTCCTGAATAAACATGTTGTTGTTTTTTGCTCTGTGCCCAGTGGAGGCATTGCAGAGTCACAAGCTTATCAGAGAGTAATTGGAGCACAATAACCTATGAACAGCTGACCAGTGAGGGTCCACTGAACTGTTAGGTAATGTGGAGTGTGTGCTAATGTAGTAGACCATTAGTCCCAGGCATCACATCCATAACCAGCTTGCTCAACTAATAACATGCACCTACACTGATTAATTTACATTTTTTAGACATGTAAATTATATCCCAATTTATGGGTACAACTTTAAATACAACTCTGTGCGCAACCCCCTGTCATGATGAAACTAGAAAGAAAAAAAAGTGTTTTTCCTAAATGTGTGTGGGAAATATTTCGAAGAGAGGCATCCACGTCAGCCCGTCAGCTGAGGAGCTTCAGCCTGTATTTCCGGGCATTCCGATTTCACAATAAAAGCTTTTGGAAAGCTATTTATTTTCATTTAAAGACAAATGGACCCACTGCTAAAATTCTTCTTCACCTACAACACAAATATGATTAATAATTGTTGAACTGAGTGAGGGACCTTCAAATCAATTATAAAAATAGTGGCAATATGCCCATAAAAGACGTGTGATTGAATGTTTAGGTGAGGTGGTTAATTGAGAGCTTTATTGTGAAATTAACCAACCGGAAGTTGTATTTATAGCTGGTGGACATACATAACAACGTGTTGGACTTTATCCGTATATATATTATTGGTAAAGTTATCTTACCGCTTTCAAACACTTATCTGTTAAGCCAGACTTCTGACAATAAAGTCCCGTATTCGGGCTTTAACAAGACTTGAAGAGGCAACGGTTACTTTAGATTCACCATCACTTCCGCTTCTGTTTTTCTGAAGCTGCAAGTTTACTTAAGGTGATAAACACACACACTGTATACGTAAACCTGTGGGGTGGTCGGCTGTAGTGTAGTTGCCTAAATTCTCATAATTTGTCTTCATCATGGCTTACAACAAAGAGCCTGAATCTGAGCCTCGGATCTACGGTTATACCAGAACAGCTACCACAGTGCTGACACACTTCATCTGCATCTCCTTCTCTGTGTTCATTGCAGTTCTGTCTCGACCGGGTACAAGTGAGTGCTCTTATTATTCATTTTTAAACATATTCATTGTGGAAGTAGCCTACCTTTGGCATGCCATGTATTCATATCACTTTTTTTCCCATAGGTTTGTTTTCCTGGCATCCTTTCTTCATGACACTGGCAGTAAGATCAAATTAAAATGTCATATGAAATCTTTCCAGCTATTTTTGCATGAAATAAGTTAAATCAAACTTTTGAATTATAATTTTGTCGAGCTGAAACAGTTAATAATTTGTCAACTTAGACAACTATTTTGCTAACTAATACAATTTCAAGAAACCCAGCCTCAACTCCTGCAATTTGAAAATGTGATGGACATTATGGATGTTATATTTTATACACCAAAACTTGAATCAACAATGACATTTTGGTTTATTGCAGCCCATACATTGTTTCCCCTTTCCCAATAGTTTTCCTTCTTCATGACAGAAGCCATACTCCTGTTCTCCCCCTACGGCTCCCCCACCAAAAAGTTTCCACACAAGACAAAAGGTCGTGCTCACTGGATCCTACAGTGCCTCTGTGTTACCTGTGCAATCCTGGGTCTGGCATCCATCTTTTACAACAAACATCTGAATGGTAAACCCCACTTCACCTCATGGCATGGTCTGCTGGGCCTGCTCACACTGTGTGTTGTAGGGCTACAGTCTTTGGCAGCACTGCCTCTCATCTACCACTCTCTGGCCAAAGGCTGGTCCCTGGCCAAACTCAAACGCTACCATGCAGCATCCGGGCTCGTCACATACCTGCTGGGTAGTGGCAGCCTGCTCCTGGGCCTCAGCTCTGCATGGTTCACTGCGTCTGTCGGGGAATACACCTGGTACCTGTCAGTACTCTGCTCTGCTCTCAATGCCCTGGTCATAATGGACCAAGTCAGCAGGGCGTACACGGCTAAGAAACGGTTGCAGTCCTGAAAGAAGACACAGTATTGACAATTTAATAAAACACCCACTGAATACTAAAGCAAGGTTGGCCTCAAAAATTTCCTTTCAAGTCAAAAAGGAACTAATGACTGCAGCTAGGTGCCTCTTGGTTATATCATGAATACCCAGTGCCAAATATTGATACAAATAATTAGTTTTGTTGTCATGTTTTTGTACATACCATACACAGGACCATTGAGGTAATTTGCATTTCTTTTGTTGGGATTTGGCTTATTTTTAATTGTTTGAGTTTTCATGACAAATACACATGTTGAGTTTTAGTTTGACAGAATACTCCCATCAGCCTAAGCTCTTCTTTATTAACAGGTAAATAGCTGATATTAGAATGCTAACATGCTTAATTAAACTGCTGTGTCCAAGCATGCTTGCGTTAGAACTATGCAAAGAATCGCTGTGCAGCCTGACATCTTTTGGCTTCGCAGCTCAAATTGCCTGAATAGTATTTATACAATCCTGCCAATGACCTGGAGTTTTTGTTGAATTATTATAACTCAGGTTGCTCATCCTGCCTTTTGACTTTTTTGCTGCCTTTGACTATTTATTTAGCCAAGTTTTAAATGACAAAGATGTATGTCACTGAATAATATATGTTGTAAATTAAAAGCATTTGCAATTGATTCAGAATGCAATAGAAGAGTGTTTTATTGTTAAAATAACATTGATAACACGGTCATATTATGCTCGCATTAGGCTGCGTTTACGAAATTCTTACTGGATCAGTCATCAATGGGTCGAAGTGAACACAAAGTTAAAAAACATAATTACAAAAAAAGTATGTATATTTTCCATCATAAATAAATAACTTTTGGACGCTAACGTTGAAAAAACAGAAACTGTCAGGTGAGTAAACACCAATAGGAAGTTATAAAAAACATTTAAAAAGAAGAAATATTTAATTAAACATAGAAATTCCCCATATTTGACAAGAAATGGCAGACAGGTTTTGTTTTATAAACTGATAATTTCAAAGACTGAAATGTTAAAGTGTTTTTCGAGAAGACCGAGAATAAAGACAAGGCGTCAGTAGGATTTACCTCATACATTTAACCTACAGATATGATCCATTTGAAAGTGCCAGGTCAAACACAAACCATTTCAAGATTCCAAGAGATGGTGAACTGGATACATCCTTGATGAAAGAAAGGAAACATCCAGAACAACAACTGGAAGCAGCCATCAGTAACAGTAAGGGAACAGTACTTAGTCTGTGAGATCAAAAGGTTCCCGCAAGGAAAGAGATCTACAAAAAAAAGAAACTTCCAAAAAAGGGAATGATCTGTTGAGTCAGGTTATCCAAGTTTTTCTAAAAAGGCTAACAACAACAACTGCATCTGGCCTATTTTACCAACAGAAGAGAGAGACTTTTCTAAATCTACATACCTTGAGGTGTCATCACAACACATAAACACAAGGCTACAGAGAACAGCAAAGACCTAAACCCCCTAAAGCACTGCAGACCTACAATGACCGACACGACTGACAGAACCTACTTACACAGCACTGCTTTATAAGACGCACCTCTGTAAAAAGCTACCACGTTATGACACTGTCATTTTGGTAAGGCCACCATAACACCGGACCTGTGTCTGCCAGTCAGAGGTGGTCGTAGTGAAGCGTTTGATATCCCTTTTGATGGACCTTGACTCAGGCTGCATGAATGCAATGTTTTTACTGTTTGGGTTGTGTTTGTTTTTGGCAAGGTGGTGGAAAAAAGGGGTCAAATATACATGTATAGTCAATGCTGACTGATCTGTAAAAACTGCAACAAAAGAAGCCAATGAGTAAGCAACATTAAACATTTGTGCTCCTTTGAGCTTCACACTTATCACAATGCTGAATCTGCCCGACACTTGTTTTCTTTTTGCTTGAAACCGACTGTCTAAATACTCAGTAACTCTTCTAACAGATTTGTAAAAGAATGCACTAAGATAAATGCTAAGACTCAAGACCCCTTTGTGTTATTTAAGGCTAAATATGAAAGAACACAGTCCGAATCCATGTTCAAAGCCCCTATGTTATCAAAGGCTAACAGTAAATACATTCATTTTAGTTTTAAGGGGGTAACAAAAAAAGGTAAATTATAAAGTTTAACGTAAATTTGTTTCCTCTGCATAAATGCAAGAGCATGTTTATCATCATGACTGTAATAATAAAACATCTCCCTACCTACAACCAAAATCTACACACTGCACATTATTGACTTGCAATATAAACAATGATAATGACTGCTATATACAAAGTATCAACATGTTCAGTTATAGTATCACACATAATATCCTTTCAACAGAGGATGCTACAACGCCTATCAAATCGCTAAAGAGTGAAGTATTCTCAGAAAGCCTAAGATTTCTGTTGTTAAAGGAAGGATTTTTGACAAATATTAAGCCCATGTTCTGTAGCCATTGTGAGTTATTTGTACTTTTTAGCTTTATAGAATTGTTTACTAGAAAAGGAAATTGTGCTGAAATAAAATGATTGTGTTATTATTAGTGTTCAGCAGGTGAGTACTGCTGACACGTGGAACAGTAAGTCAAATTTTGGTTTGCAGTAGACTGTTTCACATCAATATATCATCTGACATTAAGCGGTTTTCGCCACATGATTTCCTCTGAACACGGGAAATAAAAATAACAGAAAGGCGAGGCCTCGCTTTAAAGTGTATCAGACGAGGCTAGAAAGCCTCTGAAAGATTCAGCTGGTCCCCGAACGCCAAAGTTCTGATACCACTGCTATGATGCTTCAGCTGAACAAGTCCCAGATATTCAGCATAAAGATTTGTTGCTCTGACTTTGAAAATGTATTAAGGTACACGTTCTCATTGCAGGTGAAAGTCTGTTTGTGTGTGTGTGTAGTTTCATGAGACCATTAGGAATGGGACTGCAGTTCACTTCACAGGTGATTATGTAAAACAGATTTAAGGGCTTGAAACACATTTAACTTATTACAAGATTTTACAAATTGTTAGTTGTTGTTTGGGATTAATAATGATCTTTTTTAGTTCCAGAAAAGTTGTATTTATTTAAAATGTAGATGACCAGTCAAGTCATCATTGTGGAATTTCCCACTCTGTCTGCGAAAATGATGCTGTAACAGAATCAAACTAGTTCATTTATAAAAACAGTAATCATTTCCAATCCTTCTGTATTTTATGTTAGCTGTGAGTGATGAAACTGTGTTATATGTGAAACTGCGCCTCCAACACCTTGAATCTCTACTGTCCTGTCACCTCAATAACATCGTCATCAGAACTACTTCCGCCATTCTCTGTACTCTGATGTATGTCCGGTTGGCTAAGAGCTGCCCCCAAAAGGCTGGAAGTGGGGTTGTTGAAATGGGAGAGGAAACTGGATGTGTTGGAACTGGAGTTGGGCATTTGAAATCCCCCTGGAAGGAGAGGGCTGGAGAACATCCTCGACTCAGAGAGCAGCGACTGACTGTAGTTGAGGGGGAAGCCTGAGGAAAGCAGGCCGGCCATGTTGGGATTCATCAGGTACGGAGGTAGAGAACCTGAAGCCAGGGAGGAGGAAGTTGCTGCCGAGGGTGTAGATGACATAGGGATGGTGGCCGAAGCAGAGGAGTAAACGGGAGACAGAGAGGAGGACGAGGAGGAGGGAAGGTGTCCGTTCCCTGTGGCAGGCTGTCTCAGTAGGTCCGAGCCTGCAGAGGTGAACATGGTTTGTAGGTCAGCCAGTGTTTGTCCTGGATTCTGAAGGAATGAGGACCCACCACTACCACCCATTAGAAGAGGGTGACTCATGTGACCCAGGTTCCCCAGTACGGAGGATGAGTTCAGACCAGCAGAGGGGAAACTGAGCCTGCTGGAGCCCATGGACAGCCCGGGGTAACGTGATGCAGCAGAAGTGCGTTTGCTTCCCATCGATGTGTTGCCCTGGCTCTCAGTACTTCTGCGCTTGCTGCCACGCATCTCTAAAGCAGAGCTCAAGAGGTCCTCACCGAGTTCCCTGCTCAGATCACTGGTCTGGTTGTATTGCGAACTCCTTCATCCCCCGCTGGTAATGCCATCATTTCTGACGGCAACTCATTCCCACTGCTGGCGTTGGCATCACCTGTGGATGAAGTGTAGCGGCTGAGCTCTCTGAGGATCTCTGAACTTAAGGGAGAGGACGGCCGCTGCTCTTCGCTGGGGGAGCCCTGCTGCTGATCCGCAGGCGACGAGCAGCCGTTACTGAGTGGATGGATGTGGGAACCCTGGGTGTCTGTGGAGGAGACAGCAATGCATTCACAAAATGTCAGGATCAGAGTTGGGTGTAACACGTTACAAAAGTAACAGAGTTACAGTCATGTATTACTTTTTGCTGTAACGCAGTAATATAACGCATTACTTCTGAAATTGGCGAATATAATACTGGTTACAATTCTCAGTAACGCAGTTACAACACATTTTAACCCGAAATTAGGTGGTGTTTTGTTTCTAAGAATTCACAAACATCGCGAGACATTTCGACACCAGAGAAAAAATGTGCCAGTAGAATAGTAACTCAGTAAGCCTGTTTACTATTGATTAAGAGGGCTGCAGTAACAGATTCGTGATTGAGAGCTGCTTGCTCGCAATGCAGAGCTGCAGGCTCGGAGAAAAGAGAAGAAAAACACACGAGTGCGCGCAGGCCAAAGCAACACAAGGTAACTTTCTCTCGGGCCACATGCCTCTTGAACCCCAAGAAGTTCAGAGACTCGTGGCGGAGTGTTGAAGATCTGCAGCCTCCGTCAGCTGTGGAATCGCCGGCTTTTAGAAAGCTTGTCAGCCAAATCCCCATTAACACACCAATGACAAGGTGAGCTAACGTTGCCATAGAGACTCGATCATATACAGCAGGTTACAGGGCCGTGCAGAGGCTCCACTAACATATTAATAATAACACACACAGACGTAATGTTACCAGTATCAAATATTATTTAGTACACTTATACGGAGCATGAGTTTAGTTTCTAGCTCTTTTCCTAATTTTCAGCATACATACTGCCAGATTCAAGGTTTCAAGGTTTCAAGGTTTTATTGGTCATATGCACAGCATATAAAACGTATGTGTTGGCAATGAAAATCATATCCCATGCTCCTCCAACAACTCAACATACATGGTGCAAATAAGATAAATAAAATAGTGCAAAAAGAGAGAGATATAGCTTTAATTAATGAGCTGCAATAAACTACATTTAAAGCCTTATTTTTGCGGTTATTTTGGTGAAACTAACTCAAAGTAACGCAAAAGTAGTGTAACGCATTACAGTTCAGAGACAGTAATAATGTAATGTAACTTATTACTTTAAAAAGACAATAACAAGTAATATGTACTGTATTACATTTCGGAAGTAACTCGCCCAACACTGGTCAGGATACATGTACAGTATTCTACAGGGTCCTGGAAATAAGATGGTATAGTCAAATATATATTTTACTGAACAATTTTCAGAAACTAATAGCCTGGAAAATTGTAAACTGAGATTCCTTTTGGTTTTTTCCCTCTAAAATGTCTTATTTGTCATACTTTAAATATTTGATTGCATGGTATGTTTGTAGTGTTAAAGCAAATATACCAACCACTACAAGAAAAGGGACTTTTAGCATCATTTAAAAAGCTAAACTACTAACACATCCATCTGCTGATAGTACAAAAAAATAAATATGCAGCGACCTTTTAATTGATTTGTATAAGGCCATGTAAAAAGCATCAGAAAACTTTGGTTGTATAATATTTCTCATGACAAATTAACATCGTGCAAGTTTCAATGGTTGTTGTTTGTTGGTTGCTTTGTAGCAAGAAGAACCAAAAATAATACAAATGTGTTTGTACCTCTTGAGGTCGCAGAGCCCCCAACTGCAGGCCTACTGAGTTTTCCAGATCGAATAGCAAAAATCCTTCCATCATTTGTCCGAATGTAGGTACCTGTGTTTTAGAAAATATCAAGAGATGGAGTTAATTACTCAAAATGCTTTGTACAAAAGAGAAAATGTATTCTTTGTTGCAACTACCTTTTGATCCTCTGATCACATGGATGCTCTCTCCTGCAGTAATTCTTGCTTGAACATCTGTTGTGCTGTTGGATCCTGGGATTACAATATCTATAGATTTGGACACAATTGCCTACCTTAATGTCTGTTTTATACTTTTTTTATTATCTTAAAATACCAATGTTGTAACATTTTGGAGTTGTTGTACTTTTACGGAATTAACAAAAAACAGAGATTATACATACCAGTTGAAGTGACGATCCTCTGCACATGAACTCCAGCTTTCTGTAAGAAGTTGACAGGCAGACTGCCGGCAGAGCTGGAGCCAGACATGCCCATGCCAGCCTGGCGTGGCATCATGGGAATTGGGGTTGACTGGATGGGTCTAACACTTGCCACAGGCTTGTCATCGGGTCGCACCATGGCACGCCTGAAAATATAAAGGCTGAATTCATGAGATGCTCACATCAATTTTGTCCAGTCCAATGGAAACTCATAAGAGAAAGAAGATGAACTCACAAAGAGTTACATCATCACACAAACCCATTTATGGTAGTTTTTATTTTTGGACGTGTTTTTGCCAGAAGGCATTTTTAGGAGATTTTTTCCAAAGTGGAAGCAAATAAACACTAAATACGTAATAGCTTAAACATTAAATCCAAAACATACCAGCCGCGTTGGTTGAATGCTGGTATGTTTGTGAGTGTCTGATCACTTGTTGGGTAATAAGGGGCATACGAGGGGCGAGAGTAGGGCACTGAGGCTCGTTTCTCATCCTCATAGCTCTTCTTGGCGGCTCTCTTCTCTGCTTTAGTCAGTTTCGACTCTTTCCGGTCCACCAGCAGAGACTCGTGATGAAAAGGTTGCTAAGGAGATGAATGGAAATAGGGAAATTGAATTACAGATCAGCCCTCAGATCTAATTTCACATGAACTGTTCAGCCTAAGACTACTAGGCATAAAAAAAAACATATACTCAAAACTCACAGAAGGCCAATACTTGGTTGAGTTTAAGCTCAGATATCTCATACCTTAATTTAAAATTAAACACTAAAAAACGGACTTGCAGAGTTTGGACTAATATGCAATGGCTATCACTCAGCTGTACCTTGGAGATGAGGTGCGGGTAAAGCTGACAAGCATTTTGCATCACAGCTTCAAACTCATCCCCCACTTGCAGAGGGCTTCGATCAGGTTCTTCTTCCACAAAATGCAGGAGCGACTCCACTTCCTTCCGAGTGAAGTTCAGCACCGGGTTCAGGTCGTCAACCACGCGGTCTTTAAAACACACGCAGAAAAAATGCTTCATAAGACTGGATCATATTCATGGACATGTTAAATATTGAATACATCAGATCCGCTTGGATGAGGGACAATAACAATCCCATGAAACAATAAATATTAATATCTGTTTAATAGTTACTAGTGAAATGAAGACTTCCAATTAAATACCAATAGGTAAATGTGAAGTCCAACAATCTACATTTTATTGTCTGCACTCTAACAGGTTATAGCTGGAATTGTTCTGGGTTTCAACTTACTTTTTTACCCTTCATGAGCCAGACCCTGTGTAATTATGCAAAATTCAATGTCTAACAAACAAATGGTTCACATGTACAAATCTCTTACCAGACATGCCCTGTTTGGAGACTTGTCTGTCATAGATCTTTTTCTCCAAGGTGAAATCACAGACGAGGCGGTAAATGAAGCAAGGTTTCCTCTGACCGTAGCGGTACACCCGACACACTGCCTGAGCATCATGACACGGGTTCCAGGAGGCATCAAACACAACGACACGGTTGGCCCCGATCAGATTTACCCCCAAGCATCCCGCTCTGCAAAGAACACACCAAATGATTAATTAAACATTTCTGCCAGTGCACAAAGGAAGGGTAAACATCTTTAGAAAATAGAGAGCAGGGACATTTACCTTGTAGAAAGTAGGAAGACCCATGCTGCGGTGTTCTCTGGGTCATTAAATTGATTTATAAGGCGCTCTCTTTCTGAGGCAGATGTACTCCCATCCAGTCCTGTAGACAGACAAACATCATCTCTAAACATGGAAACACACTTCCACTTGCTGTGTGTCGTGGTATTTTTTCATTGAATACTTAAGATAAAGCTTGGAGACTTTGAATCATCATTCATATTGAATTCTCATTAGAGAACTACTGTTTCAGCTTGGAAGAATAGTAAATAAAAATCACAAAAAAGGGAATTTACAACTATCCCTGGGGAATTAAAGTACATTAAAAAAAAAAGACACATTTTAAAAGCTTAGACAAGTGGTCAAAAGGTTGAATTTGAGGAATTGCAGCCACTGATGCTAAAACAATAAAGACAATCACACATTTGAATCTTCAGTTGTGACGACTACAATTCTGCAGGGTTGCTGGTTTGTCAGAGAGAGAGGAGAGAGAGCAGGGATTGGATGACTCACTGTAGTAATTGAGGTTGCGAACCCAGTTTTGTCTCTGGGTGTCAGGGGGGGTGACGCCTGCCGGCATGGGTCTCTTTCCTAAGAATTCCTCAATGACCGTCAGGGTGGACAAACTTTGACTAGAGTACAAAGCAAAAACAGATAATAGGTGGTAACAAAATAAGGGGCACTGTGTTATGAAATAATTAATAACAACTAATCAGTCAGTCAGATGTTTTTAATGACACAGAACATTTCTGTTACAAGAGTAATCTGTTAAAAAAAACAGTAAACCTTATAAAATGTAGGAGGATTCAAACATGAATTTCTTGCAGTTTCCATAAAGCTCTGAATGTCTGATTAATGAGCAGAAATGAAAAGACAGTCAACCTCTCCCCTAAGCTGCTTACTGCTGGATTTGTGTGTAACACTATGTAGGCTGGTCTTACCTAAAGACTAAAATCTTGTCTCTCTTTTGTACGCTCTCCTCAATCAAATGGAAGAGCAGAATCATCTTGGCAGAGTTCTCCAGAAGTCCAGTGCAGTAGTTTGCCATTATGCCCTTTGCCTGACACATACAATATGGGGGGGGAAAAAGGCTGTTAAATTAAAAGAGATGTCGAGCCTGGAGGGATGAAACCCTGCCGACCAAGACCACAAAAAATACAGCACAGCAGACATATCAGCACAATGCAAAGTCAAATATTTTTACATTTTTCTAGGTGCTTGAGCTTTCAAAAAAACATTTCCAAACAAGGACTCTTTTAGCTGCAGTAATCATGTAAATAATCTTTACATGATCTGCCATGACATACCCATTCATATGTGATGACCTGGTTGGCTCTTTCCTGAGAGTGATTGAGTAGTGGCATGGTGTTGTTGACTTTGCTGTTGCTTGAGTCGGCTACTTTTGCTTTGAGGCCAGCACCGGGTGCAGTGCAGCGGGCGTTACTTGCTGACGTGATGTCGTCGAGGTCCAGGTCCTGCTCGTTGGCCTGATTCTCCTTCTGCAGGGCTTCATAGAGGACATCTGGGTGATTCCAGATCTGGAGGGGTACAAGAAAAAGAAGGGAGTTTACTTGATGAGTATTACCACCATGTTTGTATGACAACCAACCAAGTTACAGTTTACATTGATTTCCGAATTTGAAGAAATTCCCTCAAGGCATCGCTGAGATACGGCGTTCACGAGGAACTGGGATGGCAATTGTTTTTATAAGGCATCTACTGATGTACAAGACAAAACAATTCAAGGTATAACATTTTAAGGTTTCTACCTAACAGCAAGGATAAGAGTCTCACCTTGCAGCACACACAGAAGGCTTTGAGTGGGTTCAGGCCGAGCCAGCCACTGTTCCCTGCTTCTCGGAAGCGTTTCATGAACTCTGTATACAGCGCCCTTTGAATGGGAGAGAGCCGCACCAACATCACATGCTCCTCCTTGGAGGGGAGCTGGTCTTGCAGCACATCATGACCTCGTCTGAAAGCAAGAAAAACGCCCCAGAGAACATTAACAGGTGAGCATTATCCAGGCCACTATGCTTATGTATAAATAATGTTTGATTTTTACCTCTGGACAAAACCCTCCAGCAGGCTGTGCAGCACGTGGCTGCGATAGCGCATCAAGCGCACATCTTGAGGTGTGCTGTCCATGCACTGCCCGTTAAGAATGGGCCGCTCAAACATGTTGCTGAACTCCTGACGAGTTCCCAGAAAGTCGGGCCTAACAAAGTCCACCATGCACCAGTATTCAGTGAGGTTGTTCTGCAATGGGTAACCGGTCAGGACTACTCTGCGCCGGGAGCGGATGTTCTTCAGGGCCTGTGATGTGCTGGCATGGTAGTTTTTAATGCGATGACCCTCATCACATATGACCACATCTGGGCCAGGCCGCGCTATGGCCCTTTCAATACCTGAAAAGACATACTTTTTAATGGCACACACCGACAACTTTGTTAGGGCCACTGCTTCCCTATATCTAGTGATTTCTGCTGACCTTTCATGAGTTCCTGCTGTCTATCTTCTTCATCCAGGTCGATGATGATTGGTCCTGCAGGCTTCTTTGATTTCCTCTTCTTACCTGTCACAAAACTCTTCTTCATAGATAGCAGTCGGTACATCTCATAACCCATCAGCAAGACTCCTCCCTCTCTGGACCAGTCCTCCACAACTTTGGCTCTGGCCATCGTAGTTCTGCAGATCACACATTTAGCATGATTAATATCTCCAATGTCTTATAATGAATGCTTAACCCCTATAAAGAACATTGCATGTTACATACTTGTGCTCATCGTTGAGAATGTGAACTCTGAAGGTGCGGCCTGTGATGACTGCAGGGTCAGTGTCCGGGGAAAGAGCTTCTTGTGGTGGGAGCCAGAGGTTGAACTCCGTCAGCCAGTTCTGAAGTGTGTTCACCTTTTACCGAGGAACAAAATATGGTTTAGAGGTTATTTTAAATCAAAATAAGATAGTGAGTTCAGGAAATGTGAATGTGTGATCAACTGTATTTCTTTTAAGACTGTATTCACTTTGATTACTCACAGGAACAATGGTCAACACAGTGTGAGCCTCAGTATTCTTCAGAAGGATGTCAGTGAAGGAAATGACCTGCAGTGTCTTGCCCAACCCCATGCTGTGAGCGAGGATGCAGCCAAAGCCACTGCTTGTTTTATACCGCTCCAGAGACTCAATGAGGTTATCATAGAGAAACCGGATTCCCCCAATCTTAGAAATGAGAAGACAAATGTTTGATAGAAAACAGTCTGGACTAGGGTTTTTTGTTTTTTGTGAGATGAAGAGATGGTGGCCATACCTGGTGAGGTTTGACCGCCTTGGCCAACTGTGGAGCAAGGTAAATGTCTTTCTCCTCTGCAGGGTGACTGATGTTAACCAGCACTTGACCCTGGGCATCAGGCAGATTCAAAGCGTCATTGATGTGTGCCCCACTGCTTTCCTCTGAGGTGCCATCGGCATCCTCATCGGCCGATTCGCTGCTTATCTGCAGGGCGTCTTCATCCCCAGAACTAAGCTCGATTATATCTACATCATCATAGGAGAGGTGAACACTGTGTGAGAGCATGCTCAATTCTCTTTGTCGTGATTTACTTTGAACAAATAAACATCATTGTTTCACAGTAGTATCATATATTTACCATCTCTAATGTCAAGTGCAGGCAGCCTTGGGTCCTTTATATCCTCCTCCTCATCACCACTGCTGTCCAGACAGATCACATCCTGCTTGCTCAGCAGAGCAGGGACCAAGTGAGATACTTCTCCTAAAATTGAAGCAGCGTCGACTATTGGAGAGATCAGAAGATAATAGGAAACTTTAAGAGAGAAAACACAAAAAAGGCTTAACTTAAAATATGACTGAGAAGGTGTAGCTTCACTAAAGAGGGACAATCACCTAGCTGTGAATCTGGGACAGCTGCTGTCGGGAAGTCCTTTCTCTGCTGCTCCAGACGTTTCCGCCGGTCCATCTCCTCCTGTTGGGCAGCCTTGGTCCCAGCCTCCAACTGATCCTCTTTCAGCAGCTTTCTGTTAGCAAAAGGAACATTTTCAGTATAAATAGATACATAATGTCATATACTTGAAGAAAAAGACCCAACAGATCAACATACCTGATATTCTTCCTCATGTGTACAGGCTTCGATAGCTTGGAAGGTTTGGAGCCTTTTGAGGACTTAGAAGATTTGGATGATTTTGAGGATTTATGTTTCTTTGTTTTGCTGGAAGGTGGCTTGCTCTTGTTTGGGGTTTCTGGGCTGGTTGGAGGCTGAGACCTAGAGGGAGGTCTGGAGGAGGGTGGGGACGTGGGCTGAGATGGAGGCTCGGGGGATGGCTCTCCTGAGGTAGGTGAAGGAGAATCCCTGTCATCCTGAGTGGCTTCTGTCCTGCTCTGTGAACTCCCAGGTCGTTCTACAGACATAACAATTGAGAGCATTTCAGTTGATGTCTTCCAAGACTAACAACAAGCAGAATCGTATTTTCTTTCCCACAATTGTATTGCCACTTTTCAAATGTTTTATAGACACTTGGAGAAACAAGAGGCACAAGAGAATTTAATTTGTCACTCACCGATACCATCATCCTCATCGTCTCCATCATTGTCATCCTCATCTTCCTCCAGGTCTTCATTATCCTCCTCTTCCTCATTTTCCAAATACTCCAATTCACTGTTAAGGCTGGGCTCAACGTCACTTTCTGAAACTGCCTCTTCAGACATGGCGTCTTACTAGGCTCTCAAAATATTACCTGCACACCTTCATTAGATGCCCTAAGAAAAAGAACAAAACATTTCATCACAATGTAGTATTCATGTCGTTGCACTGTTAATCAACAATTCAATTTGCCAATGATGACATTAAAGTCAAACCCCTATCGATAAACATTTATTCTTTAGCAACAAGACTACACAAAATGTCCCAATATTTAGAAATTGACAGATATTTAATGTACACTTATTTGGAAACAATAGTTTATTTATTGTCTATGAAGAGTTTATCGCCGGCCACTAGAGGGCAGTGTCACTGCTGTCGCTGCCCGGTTATGCCGTGCTCTGACCCGGTAGTGCCGAGCGGCCATTTTAGTTCAAACATTGTTCATTCACTCCGCCTCGAGTTGAGACGTTTGTCCACTCATTCATGTAAGACTGTTTCCAACTTTCCACTATTATATTATACTATATATATATATTATACTGTTATACTACTATACTCTGCTTTGTGGTATATATTTGTGTTGAGTAGATTGCATGGATGTAATACTTTGTCAGCTTATCTTGCTGCATTACTCTGTTTCAGGGTGTTGTCATCCTTGTCAATAAATTTCCGAAACTGATATTGAGGAGTGTGTTTCTTCATGATGACACCATGAATGAGTAGACGAACAGGACGCATGTAGCAACCGCAGGGCTCGGGGCGGGGCTGGCCTGTGGAGTCGTCTTCAGGCGCCGGAATGACGACATGGCTGATAGGGAGGACAACAGGAGAGCGTTACGGGCCATCTCTTTGTTCTCGACGAGTGCAATCACGTCGTTAACTGGCTTGACCAGGACGTCAGTTGTCCCCAGCGTCTCGCGGCGTATGTCCGAGTCATAGATGCCATTAAGCAGCACATCGCGGATAATGTGGTCGGTATAGTCCACGTCCTTACCACACTCGCATACCGCATTATATGCGCATGTCTCTGCTTTACCCCGCACCCTGGCAGCGAATGCGCGGAATGCCTCGTAGCGTTCCTGGCGTAACTGAAGTAGTTCGGTGTGCAGGACGCATGTAGCAACTGGGATGACAGCTAGGGAACGCATGACGGTGATCAGGTCTGGCAAGGGTCCGGAAGGGGCGTCGGGGACGGCTTTCAACAGGCTGTCTCCAAGTACAGGCCCAGCGCACTGAAACAGCTGGAAGGGGGCCTGTCAACCAGGTGGCTAACTATGCCCAGTTGCGTGACACGATGGCTCCATTTAAGCAGTTCCTCAGCCCACGCTGTGTGTTCCTATGGTCCCCCGTTCTGGAGGAGGCCTTCCAGACGTCCAAGCAGGCCATAATGGAGGCCATCCGTGAGGGCGTGGAGATCTACGACATGCAGAAGCGTAGCTGCCTCCGCCCTGACTGGTCCATGCGTGGCATTGGCTACTTCCTGCTCCAGCAACATTGTCACTGTGCCTCGGGCATACCGGACTGCTGTCCAGGAGGGTGGAGGATCACCCTCGTGGGTTCGCGTTTCCTGTCCCCTGCGGAGCAGCGCTATGCGGCCGTCGAGGGAGAGGCCCTAGCTGTGGCCTGGGGCCTGGAACAGACGCGGTACTTCACGCAGGGGTCCGACAACCTTGTCGTGGTCACCGACCATAAGCCGTTGGTGAAAATCTTTGGCGACCGTACGCTGGATGAGATCACAAACTCGCGTCTGTTTAGACTCAAGCAGCGCACCCTCCCATGGCGCTTCGACATTGTGCATCTGCCTGGCAAGAGCAACTATGCCGCTGATGCCACGTCGAGGCATCTTTCCCCCTCGGGTTCAGCGAACTTCCTCTCATTGGGGCTGCCGAGCGGACCTGACGCCGTGGAGTCAGCACTCATGGCCTCCATCCGCGACGATGCACGGGAGCTCGGAGCCGTCTCTTGGCCCCTCCTCGCACGGGAAACAGCGGCTGATGGATGCCTCGGCCACCTCCTCCAACTCATCGAGCAGGAGGGTGGGATTGACGTTAACGACCCTGCCCTGGCGGGTCTGTCATCGGTCTGTGAGTCCGTCTACACCCAGGACGGCGTCCTGCTCTATCGGGACCGCGTCGTGGTTCCCCCGTCCCTCCGTGAGAGGGTCCTTCGGCATCTCCATGCCGCTCACCAGGGGGACCTCAGCTATGGGGCAGCAGGCCCGAGCCATAGTTTACTGGCCGGGATGTCCGGGGACATTCAGGCCACCAGGGACGGGTGTGCAGACTGCAACCGCAATGCTCCGTCACAGGCGGCTACACCCCCCCGGCCGTCCTCACCCCCGTCCACGCCATTCGAGGCGGTGTTTGCTGACTTCTTCGACTATGGGGGCCGTCACTACTTAGTTGTCGGGGATCGGCTCTCGGGCTGGGTAGAGGTCCTGAGCTCTACGGCGGGTACTGCCCTGGCGGGCTCAGCTGGCCTTGTCCAACACCTCCGGTCGTTCTTCGCCACCTTCGGCGTACCGGAGGAGCTCTCGAGCGACGGTGGTCCAGAATTCAAGGCGAGCCACACTGAGGACTTCCTCCGCTTATGGCACGTCAAACACCGTGTGTCTTCCGTTAGCTTTCCGCAGTCGAATGGGAGGGCGGAGGTTGCGGTTAAGACTGCTAAGCGCCTCTTGATGTCCAACACCGGCCCGTCGGGCAGCCTTGATCAGGACCGCTTCCTGCGCGCTATGCTGCAGTTGCGTAACACGCCTGACCCCGACTGCGACCTCTCGCCAGCACAGATCATCTTCGGCCGCCCCCTTCGTGGCTCGCTTTCCTTCGTGGCTCGCTTTCCTTCGTGAACCGCCTCGAGAAGTTCTCGAACCCGCATATCCGCCTGCTATGGCGCGAGGCATGGGCGGCGAAGGAGGACGCCCTTCGGACCCGTATGTCCCGTACCACCGAGTCTCTGGGAACTCACTCGAGACCGCTCCGCCCATTGGCACTCGGCGAAAGGGTTTTCCTCCAGAACCAGCAAGGCCCGAGCCCCCACAAATGGGACAGGTCAGGGATCGTGGTGGAGTCGCCGGGCCACGACCAGTATCGGGTCAGGGTTGACGGTTCGGGACGTCTGACACTGCGCAACCGGCGGTTCCTCCGTGCCTACACGCCGGCCACACCCTGCGCCCGTGAGCAGTTGGCTGCGCCGTGGCCGCCGCCCTGGGTCATCAGCCCCCACCTATCCACCCGGGCTGGTCGACGCCCCAGGGGATTGCTCAGCGGCCGGCTGTCGGGCCCCGCGACTCGGCTATTGGCGCTTCCCCACTGACGCCTGCTGTTGAGGCGTCCTCTGACCTCACTGGTCCTACGGGTGCCTTCCTGGGTGCACCGCTCCCGGTGCCGCAGTCGCCGCCGACGCTGCCGACGCTGCCCCAGCCGATTCGGCCGGGCCGTGTGAGGAGGCCACCTGCACGTTACGAGCCCGAGTCTGGCAGCTGGATACGGGATCTAGACCGTTAACCTATTCCGGCCCATAGCTTTCCGGTCTGGGGGGGATGAAGAGTTTATCGCCGGCCACTAGAGGGCAGTGTCACTGCTGTCGCTGCCCGGTTATGCCGTGCTCTGACCCGGTAGTGCCGAGCGGCCATTTTAGTTCAAACATTCTGCCTCGAGTTGAGACGTTCGTCCACTCATTCATGTAAGACTGTTTCCACTATTATATTATACTATATATATATTATACTGTTATACTACTATACTCTGTTTCGTGGTATATATTTGTGTTGAGTAGATTGCATGGATGTAATACTTTGTCAGCTTATCTTGCTGCATTACTCTGTTTCATGGTGTTGTCATCCTTATCAATAAATTACCGAAACTGACATTGAGGAGTGTGTTTCTTCAGTCTATATACGGGAGGAAAAGCCCCATTGTATAAAACTCCCCCGTTAGTTGGACTATTCCGTGTGACCCCTAGCCAGAATTACAAGTGGTCTCAACCATGTGGCGCCATTTCGCAAGTAGGGCTGTGCAATTTAATCGATCCTGCGATATATATCGATATTTTGTTTCCCGAGAAAGTATCGATATTTCAGCCGCGAGTATCGATACATTAAGTCCCATTCAAATCCCCCGTGTTCCGCCTGGCACTCTGCTCGCTGCCCATTACGTCAGCCAGCCGCTAGTGTCGCTGTAGAGCATTTCTAGATACACAGATCTAGTGTGTCTTCTTCTCGCGGTGAGTGCGAAGCGGTTCAGGAGAATGGCGGCGGACATTAACCCAGCACCTCCGCGCTTAAAAGCAGATGTGTGGGAGCACTTCGGGTTTAAAAAGAAGAAGGAAAGTGACAGTTTAGATAAAACTATTGCGGTTTGCAAGCTGTGTCACACAAACGTGAAATACTCTGGAAATACCACTAACCTACGAACCCACCTACAACGTCACCACCCGGACAAGGTAATGCTAACTGAGGAACTCAAGAAGCTGCGGCCACCTGCTGCACCTTTTAATTCTCCATTGTCCATTGTGATACTGCACTTTATGTACTTATGTTTCAAAGGCTTGTAAGCTACAGTTTGCACTGTTTCAATAAATGAAACAAATTTTCTCACCACATATTTTGATTAATTTTGTCCAGCATTTGCAAGCTGTAGACTCTCTGTCTAGTCAGAGCCATATATTGTGTAATTGATGCTTTCAGTTTTCAGTTGAATTAATTCAATCCAAGTCAATGGAACACTCACCAAAGATGTCACCAAAATCACACTGTCCCTTTAAAATCTTTCAGAAAATGATGTAAGTGTATCGAATTATATCGAATCGTATCGAATCGTATCGTTGGCTGAATATCGTCATATATCGTATTGTGAGCTGAATATCGTGTATCGTATCGTATCGGGAGATTAGTGTATCGCTACAGCCCTATTCGCAAGGTGCACTTGCTGTTCAGTGGAAGCAAAGAGACTGATGGCGATCGGACTGTCACTATTGTGTTATAACCATATAACTGTGATATAGTGTTGGCGGAGTCTGTGTTGTGGACATGCGTGTGCGTGCATGAAAAATTTAAGTGCATGTAGTCTTGTTCAGTGGAGTGTTCAGTAAGTTTGTGTCCGCAATTACCCGGCTAACTCCGTAAATGAGGTTAGTTAGCCATAGCAGCTAGCCTTGCCATGCGGAGCACGTGGCAGCACCGCCTGTATTAATGTATAACCATAGACTGTATATACACAGTCTATGTGTATAACGCGATCACCCATTAAGTGCTGGGCTAATGTAAGCATTATTATGTACACTATAGTTATTATATAGAATCGTGTGCATTCCTGTACTTTGTTATGTGTTAATGTTATAATAGTTAGGCCTCGTGTAATAGCATATGTCGGTTTCAATGTTTCAAGTTTCAAGGTTTTATTTGTCATATGCACAGCAGATACAGCGTATATGTTGGCAATGAAAATCTTATGTCGCGTGCTCCTCCAACAACTCAACATACATGGTGCAAATAAGATAAATAAAATAGTGCAAAAAGAGAGAAGAATATTTACAATATCAACAATAAAGATTTGAGGAGGTGAAATATATACATATGTGGAATACATTGAGAGTATTTAAACACTTTACACTGTTGAATGAGGAGGTATGGACAGATGCATTATGTATAGCAGATGAATATGGCAGATATGTATAATATATAGATATGTGTACTATAAACATATGTATGGCAGATGTGTATAATATATATATATGTGTGTACTATAAAAAGATGTGAGTAGACATTCACACAGCTCAGGAGTTCAGCAGTCTTATAGCCTGTGGTATAAAACTGTCTCTGAGTCTGGTGGTCTTGGTCCGGATGCTGCGGTACCGTCTGCCAGACGGCAGCAGACAGAACAGACTGTTGCTGGGGTGATGGGGGTCCTTTAATATCCTACCGGCCTTCTTCCTACACCGCTGGGTGTAGAGGTCCTCCATGGATGGCAGCTCCGTCCTGGTGATGTGCTGAGCAGTTTTCACCACCCTCTGTAGAGTCTTACGGTTGAGGGCGGTGCAACTGCCATACCAGGCGGTGATGCAGCCAGTCAGGATACTCTCGATGGTGCACCTGTAGAAGTTGCAGAGTATCCTGGAGTCCATGTTGAACTTCCGCAGCCTGCGGAGGAAGAAGATCCGCTGTCGAGCCGTCTTGGATATGACCCTGGTGTGATGTGTCCATGTCAGGTCCTCACTGATGTTTACCCCGAGGAACCTGAAGCTGCTGACTCTCTCCACAGGAGTCCCGTCGATGGTGATGGGTGTGTGTGCCTCTCTCTGCCTCTTCCTGTAGTCCACAATCAGCTCCTTTGTTTTGCTGACGTTGAGATGGAGGTTGTTGTCCTGGCACCAAGATGTTAGGGCTCTGACCTCCTCTCTGTACGCCGTCTCATCGCCGTCTGTGATCAGGCCGATGACGGTCGTGTCGTCAGCAAACTTGATGATGGTGTTGGAGCTGTGTGTGGCCACGCAGTCGTGCGTGAACAGGGAGTAGAGGAGAGGGCTAAGCACACAACCCTGAGGGGCTCCGGTGTTGAGGGTCAAGGTGGGGGATGTGATGTTCCCCATCTGCACTGCCTGGGATCTGCCCGTCAGGAAGCTCATGATCCAGTCACAGAGGGCGCTGTTGAGCCCAAGGTCCCTGAGCTTAATGATGAGCTTGGAGGGCACAATGGTGTTGAATGCTGAACTGTAGTCAATGAACAGCATTCTCACATAAGTGTTCCTCTGGTCCAGGTGGGAGAGGGCAGTGTGGAGGGTGAGGGAGATGGCATCATCCGTGGACCTGTTTGCTCTGTAGGCAAACTGCAGGGGGTCCAGGGAGGGAGGAGGTGATAAAAGTTTTGACTAACCGCTCAAAGCACTTCATGATGATGGAGGTGAGTGCAACTGGGCGGTAGTCATTGAGGCAGATGGGTTTTGTCTTTTTGGGGACAGGGACAATGATGGACTCTTTAAAACATGGGGGGACTACAGACTGGAGCAGTGACCTATTGAAAATGTCTGTGAACACATCTGCCAGCTGAACTGCACACACCTTGAGAGCACGGCCAGGGATGCCATCAGGTCCAGGAGCCCTGTGTGCGTTGATCCTTTTCAGAGATCTACACACATCTGCACTGGTTAAAACCAGTGAGCAGGGATCCTGGACCTTTTGTGCCTCCACAGCCGGGGGCTTCTCAAAGCGTGCATAAAATGTGTTCAGTTCATCTGGGAGAGATGCAGACACTTCCTCAGCACCACTCGTTGTCCTTTTGTAGTCTGTTATTGTTTTTAGTCCAGACCACATATTTCTGGCGTTGGAGCCCTTGTAGTTCGACTCCACCGGTGCTATGCTGTTGCGGCCTTTGGCCAATAGAGGGCGGCATAGGCCAGCCAATTGTGCCTTTTTTTAATGTAGATGACAACTGTATCATCCTCTACATTACCGGTTTACTGATTTCTGCTTCATCTTTATGTTACAGAGAACACACACACACACACATTTACACACAAACCCACACGAGAGAACACACCCTGTATAACACGCTAACCCCTGCTAAACCTACATCAATGTCCAGTTCATCACCCTGCGATAAAGTCTGTTAAAGTTGGAACTGCCTGTGGACAGCCGTTCTTCCTCACAAGTCGTTCGACCCTTCTTACAGAGGATAGGAAATCAAGCTGCAGCACAACCAAAACTTTGCACGCACCTGTACTCCACAAATGGTCCTTCGAGCCGGATTGTGTTGACAGCTTTTCCTAATGGCGACATCACAACATCACAATGAGGAAGAAGAACGTCAAGGTGCTCGTCCTCGCCGGCCCCAAAGGGTCCCGGGACATTTAGAGGACTACGTTCTGGCTTATCCACCCCGACGGCTTGTTCCACCTGCACTGCCAGACGACATACAACGCAGTGACACTGGGTCTCACCCAGGGTTGAACTATCGAAACATCCACACCTGAACGACGCTGGACTGAAGGAAGGGAAGACCCTGAAACGGATAGATTACGCCGTATGGAACAGTGTGTATGGGATGTACAGCAGCAGGTCAGGATGTTACAGAGCACACTACAGACATCGATGGAACTCGGCAGGCGTATGCCACATGCGCCCCAGCTCATGCCAGAACGTACCGCTAGTCTGCCTCTCCTCTCTTCAGACATCAGACGACCTGCAACCATCACTGATGAAGGCCGTGTGGATATGCCTCCACCGACATCACCTGCCTCGGTGCCATCATTACCTGCTGTGTTCCAAACATTGCCCCATAATACACAGGCCTCTCCTTTCCAGCCACCTCGTCAGCAACAAGCATCACACCTCAGTCCAACACATGCTCCAGTCCGATTGGCTCCCGCTTCTCCAGGACATTATGTCCCCTTTCCTCAAATGCCTGTCTCACCTGCGCATTCCCCTCTGGCGCCACGGCCTGGATCTGCTCCAGCTGGCCTACCATATCCACTTCTGCCACAGCAACAGCAGCACCAGGAGCAACGGTCTCCGGCATATACCACTGCCCGGCCAAGTCCTCCTCCTGCCGTCTGGCAACCTGCTTACCCTCAGGCACATCCGAATCCTGTACAGTACCAACAACACATGCCTGCTATGATTCCCGGCATGAATTCACATCTTCTAGGGCAGCCTCCCGTTCTGCAGCCACAGCATCCCCCTCAGGCTGCAGGCCAACAGCACGCGTTTCAGCCCACAGCTCCCCATGTGCATCCACCTCACTCCACCAGCTATCCAAATACCTTTCCACCGCCCACACACCATAACGTGCCTCTGTACGCTCAGGCCCAGCCAGCGGCACAGATGCCAAACTTGATGGAGATGGCCATATCCTCCTCATATGGTATTCCGCGGCCCAAACTGATCAGTTTCACGACTGGGAAAGAGAGTGATTTCCTGCTGCTGAAGAAAGGGCTAGATGGGGTATTGGGTCCACATGCTCACCTGTCTGAAGATTATAAATACCAAGTGCTGCTAGACCATCTCAAATTTCCCAGTGCCTTCCAAATAGCCAAGAAGTAGCCTATGTCCATGACACCATGCCATACACTTAGGCCATGCAGGCACTGCAGCAGCGCTATGGACAGCCAAGACAGTTAGTGCAAGGTGAAATAAACACCATCCTTAATGCGCCTGCTGTGAAATATGGAGATGCCGTGGGCTTTGAGGACTTTGCTCTGTCAGTTAATAGCCTTGTTGGACTGCTTAGCAGCCTGGATGGTGCAGCTAGAACTGAACTATTGTGTGGGTCTCATGTGGATAGACTGCTTACTAAACTCCCATCCTCATACAGGGACGGCTTTGCAGAGTATTGTTTAACAACAGGCATTCTGCAGTGGCACTACGAACACCTACACACTCCCTGATCTTGCTGTGTGGTTGGAGAGGAAATCACAAGCAATCCAGATATCCAGGCGAGCTACAGAAAGCTACACTGCCGACAAGCCACCCTCAGAGCGTAGAGAGCAGAAACAATTCAAGGCTTCAAAACCTCAATCTACTGTTTATTATGGCACTAACCAAGTCCCAGATAAGCCTATTACTGCCTCTACAACATCTTCTTCCGGGAAGAGAGAGACACCTAAAGACAATAAAAGGGAACGTTTCAAGCCCTTCTGTCCCTTCTGCAACAGTACAGAACATTACCTGAACTCATGTCATGACCTCAGCAAGCTGACAACCACACAAATAGCAGCATGGATAAAAGACAATAAACGCTGCTGGAAGTGTGGCAGGGCACATCCGCCTGATAACTGCACTCTGAAGAAACCGTGTCTGCACGAGACTGTTTCCAGCACAGATAAGAGTGTCCTTGCAGTGAGTACAGTATCCAGCGCCATCTACTTGGATCAAGTCACCCACTCTGGCAGAGTGATGTTAAAGGTCGTGCCAGTGAAACTCCACAGTAAAGGCAAAACACTATCCACACATGCTATCCTGGATGATGGGTCCGAAAGAACCATCATACTCTCATCTACAGTATACTACTTGCAACTGGGCGGAGCAGATGAGTCGCTCAAACTCCGCACTATCAGACAGGAGGTGTCAGAGCTGCAGGGAGCCTCTGTGTCCTTTGATGTGTCAGCACCAGGATGCCCTCAAGTGAGACATCACATCAGCCATGCCTTCACTGCTAAAGAGCTAGACCTTGGTAAACAATCCTGCCCAATGGATGTTTTACAGCAGAAGTATTCCCACCTGGGAAATATTCCACTTAAAGCATTCAAAGGTGTACAACCTATGCTTCTGATAGGCTCAGACAACCCACAGCTTATCACTCCCACATCTCCTGTCAGGATGGGGCCCCTAGGCAGCCCTGTCGCTGTGAAAACTAAACTTGGCTGGGCTATACAGGGACCAGCTACTTTCCTCCATCAGCCCGATGGAGCCACTTGTCTCCAAACATCATTAATCCCTCTACACTCTCAAGACCTGCGCACCAGTGTTGAAAGACTATGGCAGCTTGATGTGCTGCCATTTCGGCCCGAGAGAGAAGCCACTCGGTCAAAGCAGGACAAAGAGGCCTTGGAGACACTGGAGGCAAAGACAGCGCGAGTTGATGTCGAGGGCATTTCCCGCTATGCAACTCCTCTTCTGCGCCGAAAAAATGTTGCTAAATTAAAGACTCGCCCAGACGTAGTCATGGCTCTCCTGCGATCCACAGAGAGGCGCCTGGCAAAGGACCCCGAGCTGGCGCAAGTGTACAATCAGGAAATCCACAAACTGGAGCAGGCAGGCTACACCATCAAACTCACACCCGATCAGGTTGAAAGCACAGAGGAGTCCTGGTATATCCCTCATCACCTTGTACACCGAAATCGGAAGCCCCGAGTGGTTTTTAACTGCTCCTTCCATCACCAGCAAGGCTGCCTTAATGACCAGTTGTTACCTGGTCCAACCCTTGGCCCTTCCTTACTCGGCGTCCTGCTGCGATTCAGAGAACATCCTGTGGCTGTGAGCGGAGACATCAAAGGAATGTTTCACCAGGTGCGCCTTCTTCCACAGGATCAGCCCCTGTTAAGGTTTATTTGGAGAGACATGGAGAGGGAACGGAGCCCAGACATTTACCAGTGGCGGGTGCTCCCCTTTGGGACAACAGGCAGCCCCTGTTGCGCCACTTATGCCCTCCAGCGGCACGTACAGAGCCACGGAAAAGAGAATGAAGATGTTGTGAATTCAGTTCTGCACTCATTTTATGTTGACAACTGCCTTCAGTCCCTACCTACAGCAACTCAAGCTAAACAGCTCATTGACAACACAAGGCAGATTCTTGCTGCTGGTGGGTTTGAGATCAGGCAGTGGGCCAGCAATCACCCAGAGACGGTGGCTCACCTACCATCTGATGCCAGATCAGAGGGATGTGATCTGTGGCTAAAGGCTAACCAGGCTGATCCTCAGGAGCCAACCCTTGGGCTCGCATGGCACTGTCCATCTGACAGGATTGGATATAAATGCCGCCCAGTTTCATCTGCAGACGCCACAAAGCGCAACGTCTACAGGATATTAGCCTCACAATATGACCCACTAGGCTACATCACGCCTTTCACCACGCAAGCTAAAGTCCTTGTGCAGTCTCTCTGGAAGAAGGAGACAGGCTGGGATGAGCCAATCGAGGATGAGCTACTTCGCCAGTGGCAGGAGTGGGTTAGTGAGCTTCAACATCTGCCTAGCATCAGTATTCCCAGGTGCAACATCACACTTGAAACTGAAAACCGCTCAATCCAGCTGCATGTTTTCTGCGACGCCTCAGAGCGTGCTTATGGAGCAGTGGCATATCTGCAGCTGCAGGCTTCTCATGACGTGGTCCACACCACCTTTGTCATGGCCCGATCGCGTGTCGCTCCCAGAAAACAGACATCAAAGCCGCTTGGCTATGTGTCATCCGACATCGCAGATGAGGATCCCATTACTCCAAATCTGCTGCTCATGGGGCGGCGAGATGCCTCTCTCCCTCAGGCAGCATATGGTGTTGTAACTTAATAGCTTACAGTTTTAAGATTAATGATTTAATCTGTTTATTGATTTAATGCATAGAAAGCTGCTAAAGGTTGTATTACTATTTACAGTTAAAAGGAGAGTTAGAAATAATTATATTTTGTTGTATTCTATCTGATTGATATTGATTTGAGATATGTTTTCTGTTCTATTGCCTAACAAAGGGTTAAGAAACTACCAGAATGCTTAGCGGCTATAACAAGAGTTACGCGCGTTTTCCTTAGGATGATAAGTAGTGCCGCTTATACGAAAAATGACTAGCATACATGGAGCTGTTGATTATATGTTTTGTTGGTGTTTGCTGAACGTGTAATGGTCGCTACTGATTTCTCTAAATAAAGAAGCCTTTGTTTTCATATCCGACGTCCTGCTGTTTATTTTGGAGGTAGTTAATCTACATATGGACCAGGAGAGCTCGGCAGACGTAGATGGAGACACAGCCAAGTCATCGCCGACCAATTCTGGACTCAGTTCACCCAGCGTTACCTCCCAAGCCTGCAGCAACGTCAGAAGTGGCAGCAGTCCACTCCAGATCTGACAGTGGGGCAAGTGGTAATGGTTGTAGACTCACAACTGCCACGTGCTCTTTGGCCTGTGGGCAGAGTCAAACAGGTGACGTCAAGCCCAGATGGACGGATCAGGGTGGCAGACGTGGCTATAGGGAAGCACACCTATCTCCGCTCCGTTGCCAAAGTCGTCATCCTGCCGGAGATGCCTGCTGAGGATGCAGTCATAGTAACAGGGACTTTTACGGGATCCTAATGTGCTGTGCACATTAGGGGGCGGCTGTATAAAACTCCCCCGTTAGTTGGACTATTCCGTGTGACCCCTAGCCAGAATTACAAGTGGTCTCAACCATGTGGCGCCATTTCGCAACGTGCACTTGCTGTTCAGTGGAAGCAAGGAGACTGATGGCGATCGGACTGTCACTATTGTGTTATAACCACACAACTGTGATATAATGTTGGCGGAGTCTGTGTTGTGGACATGCGTGTGCGTGCATGAAAAATGTAAGTGCATGTAGTCTTGTCCAGTGGAGTATTCAGTAAGTTTAATGAGGTTAGTTAGCCATAGCAGCTAGCCTTGCCATGCGGAGCACGTGGCAGCACAGCCTGTATTAACGTATAACGCTATCACCCATTAAGTGCTGGGCTAATGTAAGCATTATTATGTACACTATAGTTATTATATAGAATCGTGTGCATTCCTGTACTTTGTTATGTGTTTATGTTATAATAGTTAGGCCTCGTGTAATAGCATATGTCGGTGCTATGCTGTTGCGGCCTTTGGCCAATAGAGGGCGGCATAGGCCAGCCAATTGTGCCTTTTCTTAATGTAGATGACAACTGTATCATCCCTCTACATTACCTGTTTACTGATTTCTGCTTCATCTTTATGTTACAGAGACCACGCACACACACACACACACACACACACACACACACACACACACACACACACACACACACACACACACTACACACAAACCCACACGAGAGAACACACCCTGTATAACACGCCAGAGTCGGCGCCAGAGCAGATCTACTTGAGGGGCATTGGGTCATTGGCGGGGGGGGGGCTTGCTTGCTTGCTTTTGTGACGTTAAACACTCTTTAGCAACTTCGAACTCAGCGTCAATTATAGTCGATTGTGACAGATCGAGAATATGCTTCACAGCTGGTAGGAGGGGCATCAATGACCGCTAGGGGGGGCACGGCCCTCGAATGCCCCCCCTTAGCGCCGGCACTGTAACACGCTAACCCCTGCTAAACCTACATCAATGTTCAGTTCATCACCCTGCGATAAAGTCTGTTAAAGTTGGAACTGCCTGTGGACAGCCGTTCTTCCTCACAAGTCGTTCGACCCTTCTTACAGAGGATAGGAAATCAAGCTGCAGCACAACCAAAACTTTGCACGCACCGTGTCCTCCACACCCATCGAGTCATTAAAATGTGTGAATTACCAAAGTTACCTTTGCCACCGCATGATAAAATCATAGAGCCAAAAGTAAACATAACATGTTTGAAACAAAGTATAGTACAGTATGTGTTCCATCTGAAGCAGTTAACAAGCAAGACACATGCACATAGTTGAAAAAAAGAACAGCACAATACTTCTAATAAAACACTTGTTTTCTGTAGTAGAAGTCATAAGGAAATTAGACTTTAAATATTTATATACCTGATGCCTCCGAGTCCTTTTTTAAATTGGATCACAATCATCTTAACTACATGGAAAATCTACCTTTCCGTGAAAGGTAAGGTACAGGTGCACAAATAATGTCTGTCAGTCAATTCATAAAAGTTTAGTGTTCATATTGAATGGAAGTTATCCCTGTTGTGGTATTTCCAAATAAGGCTACTATTATGAGGCTCCTTTTGTCCTCATGCAGTATGTTTACATTAGCATATGTCATGCACTGAATGTCAGACATCTGAATCCACAGGATAGAAATATTCATCAGTGCGTGATCTTATGAATAACGATCAATGTTTAGGTGAGGCTACCTATAGAGATGTCACCCAAAGGGTTTTGTGCCGCTAACATGAAGCTACCTCTGCAGCTTATCTATTGTATAATGTTGATTATTAATGGACATTTACTCCAAGCATCTGTCCTGGGTTGGCGTGTTGATCTAAATAACCTAATGCATATAAATATTATTGATATTCAGACACAGTGAGCACAACACCGTGCTAGCTAATTGCAGAACAATAAACGCTAATTCAAACGCTAAAACACGTCGTTGTTTAACCGTTCAATGTCCATCAATGGCAGCAAAACAGGGGGGAGCTGATTGTAACTTGGGTGGGGAGGAAAAACAGCTTTCCCTCCAAAAACGACTGTTTTGTGGGATGTCGTTGAAAGATAACAATCGTTTATATTGAGCAGGGGTAACGGTAGCGGCGCTAATGCTAGCCTGAAATACAACAAGGCTATCCTTGTCGGCTAGGTAGGAAGCGCCAGCTGAACACACACATCAGTCCGCTGATGATCTTACCGTGCATGCGGCTGCGCTGTGCTCCTCAAGAAACCTCGCTGTGCATACACCGACAGACCAAATAATTCCCACAGAACCTGTTTAAATTAAATCAACTGATAAACGTTGCAAATTTCCAATTTCTTTTAGTGTAACCATAAAAACCGTCTCCGTAGAGGTAGCTCCAACTAAGGTTCCGGGAGTTAAAAAGCCCGATGTAGAACACGGTGTGCTATTAATATGAAACATTCCGAAATGACCCATCATTGCAAACATAGCCAACTTTTACATTGATAGATTACCATCTTACTTTAAATTTAAAAAACAGCACACACTATGTCTTTAAAACACAAAACATTCGAATCCAGATTGAACATATGGAAACTTACTTTTTTTTTTTTTTTTTTACAAAATAACCTAAGTTAGGTAAAGCTCTTGTGTGGGTTCATTTGTTGTTTTGTTAATTTTACGATCATTAATATTGTTATACATTTAACAGCTTGTTTGTTTGTTATTAGTTATGCCCTGACCCTTATCCCGTACCAAAGTCGTGATTTCATGAATTACAAAACTCTCATCGTTGAACTTTCTTTTAATATGTATGTACACCATTTCCATCTTTACTAAAAAAAATAATCTTCCAGATTGTGAAGTTATCGTTACATTGTTTTGTAGTTCTGACTACAGGAAGTTGCAGGGGGGCTGTGTTGTGTGTGACTCCCGTCGTTTCTTGATGACGTAGATTGTAGGCGGCCAATTGTGTCTATTGTGTTTATCTTGAGCTCCACAGTTGTCTCGTGAATGGATACCGGATTATCGTTTAAGTTTATTATTACCCCTCTTTCGGAAATGGACTGGAAAACATCTTAAATATTAGTCTGCTGTGCACGAAGAGGAAGATGAACAAAGGGTGGCTGGAGCTGGAGAGTGATCCAGGTGAGACATCTCGACAACACAGCTAGCTGTCGTTAGCTTCAACACTAAACCAGAGGGACACTTCAGCTGTACTTATTAAGATTATATAAAGACTTAAATGCATTACGAGATTTAAACACAGATAAATACAACTTGTTTGTGTGTTGTGTTGGGCATGAGGATTCACTTGATTGACTTACCAAAGGCGAAATATGATGAGGAGTAAGTTAACGTTATGAGCAAAATATTACACTTGACTTGTATTTGTTTTTTGGGGTTTATTCTATGTTATTGAATCCCAATAACCTTCGATATTTTATTAGAATGATTTTAACTTGCCATTAGAACGATGAGAGGAGCCCCCTCGTTTTCCATATATAATACAGTACATACAATAAAACAAGTACACATAGGCAGACAAAAGCAGATACCACAGGAGAAGTCGTCAGATTTTCTACTTCTACTAAAATTGTACTTAAGTACAGTACTTGAGTAAATGTACCTAGTTAATTTACACCACTGCTAAATACATACAGACATAAATGTACACTGTCATGAACAAAGCCATATTCATTATATTATTGCCATACCTCAAAGATAACTAGGAGCAAGAGCAGGGTGTTTTGAAGAAAAATGAGAAAAATCCACAACAACATAAAGGAAGATAATAGTTATTGAACTAGGCAGGTTGTTCCAATCAGACGGAGATTCACATTTTAGGGCTTGTTAACCAGTCTCTTTAGAAATGTCTATTAAACAAAAGAAAAGAAGAAGGAAAAGGAAAAGGTATTCTCAGTGCCATAGTTTGGACTTCGACTACAAGATGACCTATATGGAATAAACAAGTTTGTTTTATTTAAGGCGGATAGTTAAAGAAAATGCATTTGAACCTTTGAAAATAAATAATACAATGTTATTTTAATTTCAGGACTCTTCACTTTGCTGGTTGAAGATTTTGGTGAGTAGCTCATATACAGTAGCTGGATATCTTACACTTCTGTGATATGAATAGGTATGTTTACAACAACCAGTTTTAATCCTGAGATTATTAAATCCAATTAAAATGTTTCCCTTTGTGCGGTTGTTTCTGTTTTTTAGGGGTCAAAGGTGTCCAAGTAGAGGAAATCTATGATCTTCAAAGCAAGTGTCCAAGGTATGTTTCCTGGTACCAATCCGGTCTATGCAAATAGATTTGGTGAAGAGCAATGATTGACAAAATCTGTCCACAGACAGAAAGAGAGACAAAAATATAAAAATCTGACATGCAGATTTGTAGTAGGTGGCTACGTCCAAGTTTCATGTCTGGATTTAAAGTTTATTTTCTGATTGTAGCAACACCATGTGAAAAGTGTTTAGCAGTGTTTCATTTCTTGCAGTCCTGTCTATGGCTTCATCTTCTTGTTTAAGTGGATTGAGGAACGTCGATCCAGGAGGAAGGTTAACACTTTGGTGGATGAGACCTCCGTCATTGATGAGGACATTGTAAATGATATGTTCTTTGCTCACCAGGTAAGTGTTTCTGTGATCATACATGATAGTATTTATTTGAGTGATTCCTGTTCTATGAAGACTTGTTATTAGTGAGCCACTGGCCTGTATTTGAAGCCATAAAACCGTAAGAAGATTTCTAAAGGGATGTAATCTTTCCAGTATTAGTTCTGCCTATAATGTAAATGCAATGCTCAAACAATGATCATAAGTTCTCAGGCTTCAACACAATTTGTGAAAATGTTATTTTGACTATTAACATCAAGTAATATTTTAATATTTCTATGAAGATTTTTCCTCAATGATTAGCCTGTTTATTGTGAGGCTACTCTGGGAGTTGAGACAAATGTAATGTTATGTATAAAACATATAAGTAAATACAATTTTGAAAATGAACAATAGCATCCAACCATCCAAAGTAGACATCATAAGATATTTTTCTTCTTCCAGGAATTCGAAACCTATAAGTAATTTATCGCAGTAATGCCCAGTCTAATTGTTAATTAAACCCATATTCTTGATTTGACTTGTCATTTTTCTAGCTGATTCCAAATTCATGTGCCACCCACGCTTTGTTGAGTGTGCTTCTGAACTGCAGTGGCGTTGAGCTCGGCCCCACTATTAGTCGCATGAAGGCTTTCACCAAAGGCTTTAGTCCAGAGGTAAGATGTTTCTCACGCTCACTCATGTACATTATCACTGTTATTTCTAGTGTCATTTAATGTGTAGCTTTTTATTTAAAGTTTTCATTTAAAAATCAGCTCTCAGATTTGTTTTTGATTTTTCTGTAATTCCTAAAAGATCATAGTAGGTTGACAAACGCTATGTAAGTCATTTAGATAAAGTAATCAGAATCTCTAGTTTGCAACAATTTAATATATTTTAGGAACAGACAAAATTCAATGACAAAAATGAGCTTGCCAAATACATTTACCTAGTATTTAAAATCCAAATTATTTTCATTTGTACAAGTCACCTCAATTGATCTCATGTTAAAATATCTCTCTTCGCCTTCTCTCTCAAATTCAAATATTTGGATTGGCATGAACATTTTTCAACCTTCGCTCTCTCCCTCTCTTCTTCCTCCTCTCCTACTGTCATGTAAAACTTGACTTCTTTATGTATTTTTCAGAGTAAAGGTTACGCAATTGGAAATGCCCCAGAGCTTGCCAGAGCACATAACAGCCATGCCAGGTAGGTTTCAGTCAGAGGTTCCTTTTGAAATGTTCAGGTGTCTCTGATTCTGTGAGAGGGAAAATCCTCTGTGATTGGTCTACCATACTGTGGGAGATATCTCAGTTTCTTAAGTTCTCTTTCTGTATTTCTATGGAGACCGGAGCCCAGGCACCTACCGGAGAAACAGAATGGGATCAGTGCAGTACGGACCATGGAGGCCTTCCACTTTGTTAGCTATGTGCCCATCAAAGACCGCCTCTTTGAGCTCGATGGACTCAAGGCTTACCCCATTGATCACGGTGAGAGTACACACTGACAGAAAGTTCTTGTCACACTGATTTGAAGCATTTAGGGTAAAGTGGAACTACTGAACGTTGTCTTAAAAGCTATGCATATGATTTAAAGTGAAATTCCTAGAATCGTTTTTCTGATTTCTTCCCTTTTTAAAGTTTTTTGTTCACTGTAAAGTTTTAGCGTAATTTAAGCCACTGATGATAAAGTTAGTACCCAGAAATCCGGTCTAATTCCTCACTGGATAAACTTTGTTATGACACATTTGATATAAAATACATTTTGTGTTTGGGATTTTGCTTCAGAAAGTTAATATAATATTCACTCTATTGTAGGGCCCTGGGGAGAGGAGGAAGAATGGACCGATAAAGCTCGGCGGGTCATCATGGAGAGGATTGGACTAGCCACTGCCGGGTGAGTCCTGAGCCAGTTAGCCCGAGCAGTGATTATTCACCTTCTACATACACCTTCAGGGCTTCATTCTCATGCTGCTGCTTCTGCTCTTTCTCAGCGAGCCGTACCATGACATTCGCTTCAACCTGATGGCAGTGGTGCCTGACCGCAGGATGAAGTACGAGTCCAAACTTGAAATTCTTAAGAGGAATCGACAGACTGTTCTGGAGGGTCTGCAGAAGGTCAGGGACTGCTGCATGTCTCATCAGAGGCCAAAATGAATAAACACAGATGCACTGTTATGACCTCTGCTGCAGCACGTCATATTTAACAGTTGTCCTAATTTAATATCCCTAATAACTGTGTATGTTTGAACTTTTTTGTCCAAGGGAAATTCTGTAAAGTTGTTGTCAAGGGGGAGACATTTGGCCCAGCAGGATCTCCTCTGTCATGAGTACTGACCTTGGTGAATATATTTATAATTTCTTTTGTTGTCTTCAGATGATCCGGCTCAATCAGCCCGATCTTGCACAAGACAAGAAGCAGCAGGAGTCCTCCTCCCCTGACGATGGCACCATTGCGATCAAAAAAGAGTCCGATGCGGAGCCTGTAACATCCCAGGGGGCTAATCCGGGTATTTAAGTGGGCTTTATTCCCCCAGTCTTTGTTAGAGTACATCTTGTAAATGGTTTAGGGGTTAATTATAAACATTGCACTGAAATACAATTACTCTCATTTTAGATTCAGTTGTTGAGTCTGGAGCTCAGTCTAAAGATGCTGCTAGCCCTTCAGGAAACGCTAAGGTCATGGGTAAACCACCAGTCCCCACAGGAGGAGTCACCAGCCCCGTCGTTCAGCGGCTGCCGGCCTTCCTGGATAACCACAACTATGCCAAGTCTCCAATGCAGGTTAGAGGACTAGCACAGCATAAAGCTTCTGACTCAGAAAGGTCTTTTGGTTGTATACAGTAGTGTGTTGTGTACTTTCTCCACCAATATAGGCCTCTAAAGATCGTTTTCAGAGGCTTTGATAGTAATGTGCACTTGGGGTGGTGTTCAGGGCTGCAACTAATGATTATTTTCCTCATCAGTTATAATACCAATTATCTTTCTCATTATTGCTGCTCCACAAGATATGAAAGTATTCATTAGGTTTTTGCTTCAAAAGTAATTCATTTGATTTTGGAACAGTTGCTTATTATTTATCTTTTGATTTCCCAAGTTTACTTCATTATTTAGCTCTTTTTGATTACTGGTCCTACAGCAGTTTTTCTGTAATATTTATTTCACATTGCCCTGTATCATAAAAAAAAAAGATACTTTTTTTCAATATTTTATGGAAATACATTTGACTACATTACATGTCACTCGTTAGACGCACCGACATGCTGACTGCAGTGGGGATTGAACCAGTGCCCCCCTTGGTCCGAAGACCAGCGCACTACCCAACTGAGCCACACACTTCCCCTTTGATCTTTCTAGTCTTGTCAAGACGACTCAATTGTATTTATAGAGGCCTTAACATTCACAGCATATGACATCCTATATCCGCTCGCTCGAACAGAGGCAGGTATTACATTGAGAGTTATGTCAGAATATTACTATTCAACACTCCTAGCAGCTCCGGAGATCACACACATCTTTCTGTCCCTCAGATCTGACCTAGGGACATTCACTGTGCGTTTTATTTCCCTCAATTCTATATAATTAAGTAATTATTCTCCCTTTCCAGCGTTCTGAGTCTCGATCACTCTCTCGTGCTCATTGGGTGCAAAATGGGAATTTAGTCACTGTTCAGATAACTGCTATACTTTTAACAAAAATCCTCCTTTTATCCGATTGTCAAATTTTCTACATTTCTTTTGTTGCAGCTCATATATTGAGTCATTTAGAGCTTTGATGAGAATTCTCTAATTCACAGGAGGAAGAGGATCTTGCTGCTGTAGTTAGTCGCACTCGGGTGGCAGTTCCGCCCAAACCCCCATACTCCGACGATGAAGACGAAGATGCGGATGAAGAGGAAGAAGTAACTGGTTCTGCAGGCACAACCAGGTTAGCATTCTATTGTGTTTGTAGGTACAATTGCTTTCTTTGTTTGGGTTTATGACCCCACTGAATGTTTCTGCTATTTGCTCTTGTCTTAAATCTGCTGTCTTTTAGGTTCAGACGGAAGGCAAGTCTGCGATCACGACCGGGACGGGTAGTGACTGGAATGGAGAGCCAGATTGCCCTCACTGTATTAGCTGAGAAACTGAAGAAGGAGGTCCAAAGGAAGGATGCCCTCAATACACCCCTTTCTGTACGCACAGAAGGGCGCACAGGGGGCATTTGCATCACATCTGCTTCACAGCCGTCCCCAACACCCAGCAACGAAAGCACTGACACAGCCTCTGAGATTGGCAGCGCCTTCAACTCCCCGTTGCGCTCACCTGCACGCTCCCAGGCTGCCACGCGCCCTTCCAGTCCAGTCGCATCCCATCTGTCTCGTGTGCTGTTCGGAGAAGATGAGATGCTGAGGCTAGACTCCAGACACAACCGTGCTGTTAGAGAACTGGGTCCCTCTGTCAGTGCAGCTTTGTTACAGCTGCAGGAGGACGGAGTCATCTATGCTCTCCCTCCATCTGGTGAGTACAAGAGGTCGTTACTGTCGCCTGTGTTATTTACAAAGGTGCTTTAACAGCCTCAGCTGAAGTCAGCATTTTAGTCCATCACTTGATATTTATGGTACAGTCGGAGCATATTAATCACTTAGGACAATAGAAGTTAACAGTTTGGGATGACCTTAAAGGGAGAATGGGCCATTTGTTTTGTGGATGTCCAATCAGAGTTTATGGGTAGTGTTCTCAATTGAAGCAATTCATTCCTCAGTGAGCATTGATAGAGAAAACTGAGTTCTCCAGCTCGAGGAGCATCCTCGTGCATGTACTATCTCTTAGACAGCGAAACACTGCAAAATGTATAATTCACCATTTCCTCCTCTGAACTCATATTCTGGGATGCTACAAATCGTTGAGAAACACTGAAATGTAACAGCTCATACAGTTTTGAGGAATACAGAGTGCACCACTGGCTGCCCAAAGAAACACATGCTGAAACAGCTTGCCATTCTTCTTTGCATTCAACTATCTCAGTGTCTCGTCAAATGCTGACTCTGAATGCAAAACAGAAGGAAAGCAGCTGGAAGGTTTTCTCCTCACACAATGAGAAATGTATTGTTTTGATCAGTTATTATTAATAAAGATTAGGCAGGAAATCGATACATTTTGACTTTTTATCAACATTCATTACTTTTATTCATAGTCTGCTTACTTATCTTTAATTGCTGTCTCTACAGCAGATCTGGCTGCTGATGGCACAAAGCGGCCTTGCACTCCTGAGAAGATAAAAGACCAAGTAAAAGCAGTGCTCTCCGCAGGAGACAAGGAACGAGTGAACCAGGGAGATGAGGGATCGTCTGTGGAGGTGAAAGAAGAGGAGAGCAAAGATGGAGCAGAGGTAAAGCCTAGCAAGGAGAAGCTCAACGCTACGGAAACTGCTTCAGACAGCAAGCCCCCTGGGGATAAGTACTCTCCTAAAGTAAGTCCAACAATGTCCCTTTGTTATAATGCACTGTAGTATGTACCTTGCGCACTCTCACATATTTGGTTCTACTGCCAATTAGGGAGCTGTTTCTATGAAGATATACTGGAAATATTAAACAAACAAACAAACTGAGAAGTTCATTTTATTCTGTCTCTTGCAGGAACTGCTTGCACTGCTCAAGTGTGTGGAAGCTGACATTGCCAATTATGAAGTGTATCTAAAGGAGGAAGTAGAAAAGAGAAAGAAATACAAAGTAGGTTTTGATTACCTGGAAACAATCCACAATATTCAGTATTTTGTGAAATGCGATTTTTATTGGCTTTTAATCAAAATGTTTTGTTTTCATCGATCAGATTGATGATCAGAGGAGGACCCATAATTACGATGAGTTCATCTGCACCTTTATATCAATGCTGGCCCAAGAAGGTAAGTCTCATTATCCTTGTTTTCTTCACTCCTTTTCAGTGTCGGCTGCTTACAGCTTGGCTACAACACAAAAGCTAACAACTGACATAAAACTGAAGCTCTCCTTCTTATAGTGGGCAAATATAACCCAGGATTGCACTGGAAACTTAAACAACCTTTCTGGAAACTGCATGCATCACTAGCAACATTTACAATACAAACAGTACAAAACTGTCCTAAAAAAATCTAACATGGCTGCTAATGTTCACTGTTATTATAGAATCATAAACACACAGAAGTGTAAACAGTGGATCAAAGGTTTGAAACTGAATAGAACATCAAACTTGAAAAAATAAATGAACTGTCCTGCCGGATACTCCTCACAGTAATTACTGTTTGTTCCACTTTTGCAAGAACACAGGGACAGTGCTGGTATTCTAATGAACGTACAACATCATCTGTTAAAATGGAGCAAATTCTGGTGATATTAATAGCTACTTTCACAGTAAAAGAGCTGGAAACAGTGCGCTGCGTTTTCTTTTCCATGGTATTGTGACACAAAGCCTCTATTTCCTGGAAGATCGGCACCGCTGTCTTTCAGAGTAAAAGAGAGGTTTACAGGAAACCAATCGAAACGCAAATGGTGGTGTTATTCTATCGCCACATTCCAGATAAATAAACATGCACTTCATAATAAGTTAAAGGGAAAAAATGACTACTGCAACTTTAATTTTCTGAATGGTAAAATGCATTTGTCCGCCTGAAATACATACTAGGACACATTTTTCCTTTTAAGCAGCATATCACACACATACATGTAGAAGAAAGGAAAAATGTGACGTTACTACACACAGGTACATGTCCCTTCTAAATAGAAAATATAGAAGACTAAAAATAAATCAAACATTTAGCCACATATCTAAACCTATTTTAATTTTAGAATGTGTTGTTGTGTTGACATTTTTATCTCTTCTTGGCTCATTCATTATTCTGACTCGGTATCTTTTTCAGGCATGTTGGCCAGCCTTGTGGAGCAAAACATTTCTGTGCGTCGTCGGCAAGGTGTGAGTATTGGCCGCTTGCACAAACAGAGAAAGCCTGATCGCAGGAAACGTTCCCGACCGTACAAAGCCAAGCGCCAATAACTACAAACAATCATAACTTCTATAAGAAAGTAACTGAGCAAATCACAGAGAGGAAATGATATTGTTGCACTCCTGAAACTCTCATAAAGACAGTCTAGTGTTGTACTTTAGCCAGACCCTCATCTTCTTCATCAAATCCATCATGTTACCAAGGTCAGTTATTTTATAATTTATGTATATACTGTATGTACTACCATTTTAATCTCAATGTAAATGCTCTTCTTCTTGTGCTACTGCTTTTGACGCTTTGTAAATATGATAAAATCATGTTTCCATTGGTGCATCTGAATGCTTTTTTATCCATCAAAGTATTCATTGTTATTGGAAGATGTTCCCCAAAGTCCTGAAATCAGCACAAGCACTGTTACTACAATTTGGTAACAATACGTCGACATTTCCTTAACTGTATGCCATACTAGATTTTGTTATGGTGCCAATGAAGTACTGAATATTTTGAAAGAAGAAAGGCCACATTTTATCCACCCCGAGCTTTTCAGTTCTAATCTTCTCTGTTGCTAATTTGCTATACAACATAAAAATCATCTTTTGTATCACTTGTTTCATGGACAATTTTTAAACTAAAGAAGACATCATGATGCATCAAGGTTTATAATTTTCTTTGAATGTCCTTTCAAGAGGTCCTGTGAATGAAAACAAATCTATTATGTTATTTTTGTACCAGAAATGGGAACTCAAAGTGAGTGAATAGAAGTTGAATGTGTGCACTCGTGTGTTTTTGTACATATGTATCTGTTAATTGGCTCACCAGTACACCGAGGTCAGTTCTTTGTGCTTGCGAGTTCATACTACAATAAAGTCAACGAAAATATCTTGCCATAATCCAGATTTGCCTTTTTTTTTCAAGTTGTATGACTACAATGGGTGATTGAGGATTAGTGCATTTTATATTTGGAGTGAATGTATTGTAGGATTCCACCTCATACTACAATATGTCACTGAACACAAATCTAGCGATGTTTATCTAGGAGGTTAGCTAGACTAGCTTTATTAAACCAGAGTAACATGTTTTATTGTAGTGACAGTTGGTGTACACTAGGGAGAGCCGTCATTCAGGGACCATCATTATGGTAAAGAGCCTTTCACAATAAAATTGACTTTTTCTGCAAAGGTGTCATGTGGCACCATAGCTGTACATGTGTATTTCGGTGTACATGTTGTAGTATTCTAATTGTTTTTGTTATAGTATTTTGTATTTAAGTAGTATTTGGTTTGGATTAGTTAGAGATTATCTAGCAAAATGCACATTTACAAGGTTCAGCCTATAGCCTTTTTGCTTAAATGAAAAACGATCCATTTTAATTGATTATTAAAATTGTTAATTCATTGTTTATCAGTTGAATAATCAATTCAATGTATAGTAGCCAATGTCTAAATATGTTGCGCTGTGGACTGGAGTATTTACAGAAAATGCTGAATATATACCAACAAGATAAAGGATTATCGCTTTTAAAAAAACGCAGTACACGATGTGTAATGTTTCTGTCGCTTAGGTTACAAAACAAATGGTCCATATGAGGGAAAGACCCAGGTTAAATCGGGGAGGTCCCAGTGGTCTCCAGTCATGTGCCATAGAGCGGCTCAGAGGTATTTGCGTGGTGATTTGAGATAACCGAGCGTCGTGAACGCGCACGTACGAGCCTCTCAAGTTCCCACCCATTGCGTCAGCGCGCTCCCTCGCTCTCTCCTTCAGTGCGCGTGCTCCGTGCGGGATGCTGAATTGTAGGTGATGATGGCGGAAGGGGAGCAGCGCTGAGTTTCATCTGAGTTTTTACCACAGCTGTAGAACCGTCTACAACATCGTTTCTCTCCGTCGAGACCTATCCCGAGGCGATGGGGAACGAGGCCAGTATGGAAGGGGAGGGACAGGCGGGACTGCCCGGCCCCGCCGTGCCTGCAGCAGGGGCTCCGGCTTCCATTTCAGCACCACCGGACTCTGGACAGCTCATCAAGCCGAGCAATGGAGCGCCAGCCGGAGGAAGTGGGGCTGTACCCGGGCCGGGGATTAACAGGTAGCCGCGATAGCTAGGACGCTTCTCCGGCAAACTAGAGAGAAATCAGGGAGGCTACTGTGGCGTGTACGGTGCATCTGTACGATGTGGAGTATACATAGGCTATAGGATCAGCCGACTGTGTTTCGGATAGACGTGAATGGGTGCTTAATTATTTATTTCTATATCCTTGTCAACACAATTCACCACCCCCCTTTGGAGACCCGTTTCTGCTTTTTGGCAGCAGCACCACCCTATTACTCAACGTTAATTTGGGTCGAAGTCAAATGTAATATGCAATGCTTTCGGTGTAGAATCAATAATATGTAAACATAGCGTTCAATGGGGATTTTTACGCCCGTTTTCACGGTGTCTGTCCTCAGGCATCAGTGGCTAAGTATCATGACAGAGTGAGCGACATTTTTACCCTCATAGCATGGTAGTGTCTAGCAAAATATCAGTATTTCGGAATGGATCTGAAAATATATGCCCCCTATTAGCTTCAGGTGCTAAATACATTACACATGTAAATGATGCAAAGTGCTATTGATCTCTCACGTTGAATGCCTCCCTCGCTTTCTACTACATGTTAATTTCCTGAACATGCCTCGACATGAAAACCAGTAAATACAGAGTCATCCTGAGAAATTACCTTTCTGACGTTATATAGGGTGACAGTGCTACCATCAGACAGCGTCATTGTGAGCACAGGACTCTAACACATAGCTGCCTCATTCATTCATCAGATCTCAAATCAAATCAATATGCAGCAGCTAGTAGAAATTGTTTCTCACCACTATACAGCACAGAAAAAGGCTGATTTCTGCTTAAACAGTGCCATTTCATCCCTCCGAGGAATCCAGACACTGAGCCCAGACATATTAACATTTGAGTGACTTGCGTGACAATATTTTCATTATTTTTGCAGTTACGTGTAAAAGCTCAACCATTTTCCTATTACAACGCAATATAATCAGAATAACTTCAACACAAATCCAGCCCATATCATCAGCTTTAATCACACATAGTATCCTGTCTGTATTTTCTGTGTGTGTGGGGTGGATTTGATATTGCCTTAATTATACAGTTCAACAGTTGTAGACCTAAATACACAGATGCACTGCTGCGTCTTGGATTTGCCACACCTGCATACAATCTCTCACTACTTGCCATTTTTAGCCCGCCATCCAATAAGGTACATACAATTCTAAATGCTACAAACCTTCATTCAACGCTAAAATTCAGGCCTGATTTGTGTCATTACATTACAAAGTGATTGTAACATACAATGTGGAGCTGTTCCGATGTTCAGCTACTGTAACTTGAAAATTGTAAACCAATAATAATGTTTAGTTACTGTACCTTATGTCTATCCACAAAGGGGCAGGTTTAAAGGATCTGTCATATCTTGATTTTTTGATAGAGACGGTTAGAGAGGGAGACAGTATATCATGTGGCTGATGAAAATAGGCTTCCCAAGATCAGGGCCCCCACATACCGTCTGAATCTTACCCTACAAAGAACTTGCGAGAGTGTGAGAAACAATGAGACGGCGGCAGTGCTGAGACTGTAGATAGGAGACTTTCATCTTAATTGAAATTAGTTGCGGCATTTTATGAATGTGCCTATTAATATGAATGGGGACATAATATGCTATATATAACCATATTCAGAAGTGGTTCCCATATAGGCAGTTTTGCCCTTTATGATATTATATTCATGGCAGTCAAAGAGCTAAAACTGAGCCCATATGGGACTCCATGAAGCATAGGAAGTCACCATAGCATTCTGCTCTGCAAAGCAATACAAGGTTTATTTATTCCCTAACCATGACGGCATTGACAAGAACCTGAACTGATGACCATAACTGACGAGCATTCAGAATTATTAGAAATAATGAATTGTGCTGAACGCAGCTCCAGATATTTCCTATGTTTACAACAAGCTAGTAAATGTGCCACTACTACATTATTGTCTCATTGTTTCCTGTCTATCAACCAAATGAGTAAAGAGCGGTACATGCCATAATGTACTGTATATTACAAAGTGCTAAGAGCTGCTTCATGCGGTCTTTTCAAACAATGTAAATCATCAAGTAATGCAAATAAATATAAATCAAAAGTCCATTACAAACCTGAAAAAAGCTGTACTTCATACAACCCATGAAAATGATGGATACAGTCATGCTCTGAGAAAGAGTGAACAAACAGTATGCCCTCATGATTAATTTACCTTCAGCAATGAAAGCATTATGCACTATGTAGCCAACACATAGCAAATGGTTATCACAACAAGTAAAGCAAAACCAGATCTTATTATTTATGAGGTTATGACAGCCCTAGGATACAGAAAAAGAAATGACAACAAAGGAGTCATTGGCAGTGTAGCATTGCTGTCAAGATGTCTAAAGATTGACACTTTAATTTGAAAGGAAAATGCCTGTAAACGCAACATTATTTTTTCAATGCATGTTACAAGTTAGGACTTCAGTGGCAAACAGCTGTTTTGTGTCACAGTGACTAAAAATGCTCTATTGCATGTGTGTATTTTGTAAGCTGACTGAACCACTGCAACATTCTCCCTCTGTGTGTTTAATCATCTCAAACTGTAGATGGTCCACACCAGTACTAAACCATGGCTAAATATGAACTCTGCTCTACTCCCTTTTGCCGCTCTGCTTGTTTTGGCAGAATGGAAACAGTGATTTGTGTAGTTAGAGGTGCACCTAACTCAAGTTGGTGCCGTTCATTACATTAGAGACAGAGCTAAGAATACAATTTCACGGGTAAAAAAACCTACCCAACAGTCTTTGAAAAACCCAGATGGTTGTTTAACAACACTGTTCTGAATCCTCGAAGACTCTGTGACCATCTGGATGAAAGAATATGTTATCTGTTGCACCATAAAAAGATCTTTAACCCAATTTGCTTTAACATTTGCTACTACTTTTCCTAACAATTCGTCAATGTCATGAGTCTTCCCTCAAAACTACCATAATCTGTCATTTTGTATGTAAGACACAAATAGGCAACATACATCTTTAATTTTGTTTCATGATGTAAGAATTGAACAAAGACATTCTTGCTACTGCTTCTTTTTTGAGTAGGAATTATAATTGCAACTCGGGAAACAGAATAAGACATCTTTTTATGGTACTGTGGATGGGATATATGTTTTTCCAGATGATTAGAAGACTCTCTTAACCTTCTGTAAATGTCCTCAGAACATCAGTAATTCTTCCAAACTGTTTTTAGAAGTTTACCAGCTATTTATATATATATATATTTTTAAATCATGGCACTTTTACTTTAATATACAATACATAAGAGGCACACACCTTATTTAAATGAGGTTCAAACACACGCCATAAAACAAAACATAGCTGTAACGCAGCATGTCTGCTATCTTTTGGGATCCGTGAGGGCTACTTTGTTGTCATTTTATGTAGCCTGCTTTATATGACAAGCCTTTTCTTAATGTGTCGCACTGCAGGTGGGAGATTTAAAGTTTCAGCACTACAGCTCCTGCATTTGCATTTGACCAACATGGTCTCTCCCTCAGACGTGTTCGACTGCTCATCAATAACTTTTTCAAAGGCTTGCCAAACTTGTCCAATTTGAAATGATTAGTTGGCAGAACATAATAAAAAATTAGAAGTGCGTTGGCTTTTAACACCCCTATTCACCTCTGTCTGAGACTAATAATTAGTTTAGTGAATATTGGAACAGCGTTGACCTGGGTCTATTTTCCTCTGTCACAGGTTTGGCTATAGGAAGCAAAACAATACTTTAACTTTGATTCTGATTCCTTTCCATTTAGTTTGAATGCAGCACAAACAAGGTGTTCCCTGCTTACAACATCAACCCAAAAATCGTTTTTTAAAAATAATGTATTTGTCATCATGTTTGACATGACATAACTAAGCTAAGAGCTAGCTTAGTTATAAGTAAGAGCTAACTTAGTTGTGTTTAAATCCTTCACTGTCTTACATCAACCTGGTAAAAGGAGCTGATAACGAAACACCTTAAAATATGAAACCCTTTCTAACAAGTAATGTGTCCATCAGCAACAGCATGACACATTTAATTCCCTCGACTGAATATTATAAAGTCAGGTGTATTTCCCTCTGGGGCAAATCATTACCTCTTTCAATTTTATTTCCAAAAAGATAATAATCTTTGACATTCCTCACACCTAAATCAATGAGCATATCATGTAGATGTATTCTCTGCGGGGCGCTTTAATGTGCATCTGGCCCTCACAAACAGATGATGCATCCACTACATCTGTGGTTTGACCTTTCCATATAACTAAATGGACGAGTGGAGACGCGTTTCCCTCAGAAGCCAGAAATACAAATCAATCGGAAACGTATAGACTCTCCATTGAAGAAATACTGATACAGAACTGTGCCAGGCTAAGAATATACTGTTGAATATTTTCCTGTTCTATATCCCTGACACATTTGCCAAGTCAGAGGCCAGTGTGAGACAATGTTTTTTAAAGGTGAATCTGTACAAATAGTTTTTCCAAGTAACCAGTTTTTAATAGTTAAGCTAACCCTTTCTGCACTTTGTACCAGCCAGTCCTCTGATTCACGCCCTCTGAACTGGTATTGTCAGTAACAACCCGGTATTGGTGCAGTGCTGCCAGAGGATACTAGAGTAATGGGCCCACATGTCTGCTGAGATTTTAATGAACATAACTTTGGTTTAATCTTTCCTTGTTCTGTGTTCAAATTGGAATGGATTGTGCAATTACTTTTTGATCAAAGTTTTAATGTCAGAAACAAGAGAGGCTCAGACACTGGCCTGTAAAATGTTGGGTACCTTGCCAAATATGAAATACTTACCTTATCTTTCAGCTTTCTAAAAGCTGATACCCATATATTCATATTTTTAGTATATCCATCTGTCGGATTTTTACTTAATTGGAACCACTCTCCAAACTGTCTCAATGAGAAATGTTTATTCCTGACCTGCTTGGTCCCCCCTGTCGAGTCTGACAATGCCAGAACATATGTACAAATCATGATGTCCACGGTGTGCCTGATAATATAGTTTATCATGCAATTATTTCCTAAATTGTTGACCTTTAATTGTCACTGGCATTTGGAACTCCCATTACAACATTTTGGCAACGTAGGAAACCCTTTGCTATCCACTTTGTGTTGAAGCAAACAATTTGTCCTGCTCTAGAAACAAAGCCACACGTTGATCAGTGGTCAGTAGCTTTAACAACATCCTCACACAGCACGAGAGCACCGCTCAGCACAGTGTCGGTGTATAAAACCCAGTCACGATTGTGTTGAATTTCAAATGTAACAGTCCAGTGATGGTCTGAAGAGTGCTAGGTTTTTCCTGATGGGCTCACGACGGTGAACACAGGACTCCTGTGGAGAGTGGAATAATGTCAGAGTTGTGCAGCTGCTCAATTCACCAGCTGTGACTCATAATTGCTAACGTGCTTTAATTGAATTCCTTTATTCTTCCATTTATTTCCAACAATCTTTCATTGTAAATGCAGAGCTGCTGTTGAGACTGTCGTGAAAATGACGAGCATGACAAAAGGTCTGAGTTGTGATGACATTGGAAATTCTCCATTCCAATTGAATAATTAGTGCTAATGCCTGAGGGCTGAAATGAGCAAGAAAACCCAAAGTTTCGCAGTGCTGTTGTCTGATGCACTCATTTGTTCCACCCTAAACATGTTGCTGAAAGCAAGCCACAAAGAGCACTTCACAGAAACTGATAGAGGCTATATAAAATATTCAACATATGCCTCGTAGTTGGCCAAGGTTTTGAGTAGTCTGATATCACCCTATGAACAACTGTAACATTTTTAAATGGCATGTGGACCATGTGCATCTCACAGCTGAAGGCTTCCGGAATATACACGTCAAGAAGAAGTACTGCTCTTTCTTGAAAGTACTTTGAGATCACTGGTATGAAAAACATGGACAATTATACTTGTGACAAAGGGTTCTCAGCGTTCTGGGGCAAAGTCAGAGGTGTGGACTTGAATTACTAAAAATATGTGGTGGTCATAAAAGCAAATTGCAGTAAAAAAAAGGTGGGGGCCGAAAATCACAGATAGAAGCACATTATGGCTTCCTAGAAAGTCGAAACCTCAAAGTTTATGACTTCAGTATTGACTTAGGACTTGAGTGCAAAGACTTGAGATTCACTCGTCATTTATAAAACAATGACTTGGTCCCACATCTTACTGGAGCGGAACCCAAGATGTTTAAGTATTTTAATTGTGTTTAGTTGGATTATCTGTTGTGCTGTTTGGAGAGAATTGTCTAAATAGTTTTGCAATGAGTGAACCCAGTAAGGCGACACTTCTTCTTTCTTCTCAAATCTCCTTCTATTACATTTTTCAGTTTAATCCCAATTGAAATAAAACAATTAAGAATATAACACCAGTGAAAAAAATGGGAAGTCTACCCCCCATTAAAGATTGTGCTATAAAGTCAGGAGTGATGTCATGTATTATAGAAATTCTTCTCAGAGCCACTGACTGAGAGATGTATTATCTCCAAGTGAAGGCAGGACATTATGTCTTGGAGCCACTGACTAAGTGTGGGCGGGGCAGCAGCTTTTCATCCGAGCAAACTGCATGTCTGGCCAAGAGTGAGGCTAAGACAACCATGTGGCGCTCTGCAGATATCTCCCTTAGTAATGACAGAGTTATCAGAGGTTCTGCAGCTAGATCCTACTATAAGATGTTTTGAAAGGGTAGGAAAGCCTCTTTTGTAGGTGAGGGCACATCCAGTAGACGTGGGAAAGGGGAGCCACTTTGCTTTAACATTTATCCCAGGTAGGGGTGAGATGCTAAACAATTTAACCTTATAATTGCACCCTATAAACTACCTTAAATAGCCACTGGCAGTGTCTGTCACAGAGTGAAGATTTGTGTATTGATTTGAGGATTGAATCCATTGTAAAACAACCTCTTCTTATCATCCTTTCCAGAGCACCTCCGTCAGATCCAGGACCTAAAGCAGGAGTCCAGAGTGGTCATGGGACAGGGGACCGGTTGGCCTCCCACGACACTCATCAGCATGCTGCGCCTCAAGGAGAGCAGGGCCAGGGTCATGTTGCGCGGAAGAGTCTGCATGTGGACGTGGGAAGCAGCAGGACGGGAAGGTCCCCCTCTGTGTCCCCGGACCGAGGCAGTGTTCCCACATCTCCTTACTCTGTGCCACAAATTGCACCCATGCCTAGCAGCAAGCTGTGCCCGGTCTGCAAAACCACCGACCTGACGGGCACCGGGGACGACAAGCCGACCTATAACACCTGCACACAATGCTGCTCCATGGTGTGCAACCAGTGTGGCTTCAACCCCAACCCCCACCTCACAGAGGTAGGTAGTGCGTTCACTAAGACGATACCTGACACCATTAGAGGGACATTCTTCTCATTTCCCCAGTTACACGGCCTGATATGTGTCATTGTCAGGGCACTGAACATTTGTACTGGGTATTTAGTGTTTTGGATGCCTCTTCTGAAATGTATGTAGAGCGCTTTAGATTGTTAACACTTAATAAATGAATAATTATGGAATATATCATGTTACCTTAATCCCTGACTATTTTAGACCTTTTTGCTTTACAAAAACAACATATAAGGATCTTCAACAGTGTGATCCTCCCACAGCCAGCACCCAGTACTTGGCAGGTAGCAGGTGCTAATTTCGTACCCTGCCCAGTTTTATAGTAGTTAACGCAACAAACAACCTAATACATAAATATGACATACATACTGTGTGGGAGAGGTCATCAGTATCACTCTGCTCTGAATGAACATAGCCAGCGTCTGCCATTATGCATTCATGTGGAAAACAAAAACCTCTAAAACACCACCACGAAATGGCAAAAAACAAAACAAAACTCTTGTACATTCGACTGCACAAACAGATTCAGAATGAATCCAGGAATACCGTATTATAGACTGCCTGCAGGCAACAAAAAATAGAAGATGTACTTGGGTGGCTCTATGACGATGATTTACCACGCAAATGGTTTTCTGAATGAAAGCGTTATAAAATCTAAATATTTTACAAACCTCTTCACAGACAACCAGGACACTATATGTCCTTGTTATTTTGATCAGGCAGACAAAGCTTTAGATCCGGCGTTTTTTTATGTCTTCAGGATTTTATTTACTCCAACATTATTTCCCTAATGTGGAGCTACACTTGTACAGTATATCAAATCCTGTATCTTGACTGTATCGCACATTGTACAGATCCCTGTTTTAATTTTTAATGTGCTTCCTCCCAACAGTATAACAGCTCCATTCATAGCATAGCAGGTGATGTTGAGGGAGGCTGTATGATAAAAAGTGACGTCAGAGCCTAGCTTATGTATTATTAAGCATCTTCATAAAGCACATGAGCAGGAAAGTCTCTGAAAGCAGGTGTACGTTCAAAAGGACATTGTTGATTGTGGGGGATTCAGGTGCTTCAGCTTGGTTTCACTTTTTCAGTGGTAATTATTTCTCTCTTGACATTTGTGAGTAATGTCGTTGATGACTATTGTTGTCAAGTTGGCTGTGACTGGCTCGCAGGCTGGATTGCACCAACTGGAACTGAGCTGGATGTGAGTTGATTGAGAGCTGTGAACCTTTTGCTTGAGCCATTGTTTGCCTTGATTGATGAAGTGTTTAATGAGGTGGTTTGCTCATGATCTTTAATCCCCAAATAAATCACACAACTCTGTGCCCGGTAGCATATTGGTCACTTCATAATGGCTGAAATGAATCTTAGGCCCTTATCTTAAAGCAAGGGTTATGTTCTTCTCGAGCTGAGGTTCATAGTCAATGCACACAACCCTTAAACAAAGTTCTATCCATCCTTCCTGTCAGGCACTGGTGAGCATCCAAATCATGCCCAGAGCCTCTACAAAACAAAGCTTTTTATTACACAGCCGAACGCAGCACAACACATCCCCCCATCGTTCACAATCATTCACATGCACCTAAACAGTCATCACCGTTAACAGGTAGCTGAGAACGCCTATTGCCTTCATCCTAAAATAAATGACTTCCCTAATTTGAATTAGTCTATGCTTCGCTGTTACTGTGAGTCAAGTGCGGCTGTGTCATCCGTCACAAAGTTTCACATCAACTCCATGAGTCATGTTGCAAATTGTAGCCAAGATGCAATGTCAGTTAAGCTGGCTACAGGCTATCAGAGCAACTGTAGGCTGAATAAATACTCGGATTCAGGGAGTAAATGTTAAAAACAGTGTTTCGGATGCATGCATGTGTATGTAAGTTTGTGTTTGTATGCTTGAATACATGTTTGCATGAGCACATATTTATGTGTATAAGAAGGGAGACTTTGCAAGGTTGTGGTCGATGGAAGGACTACAAAGAGTAGCGTGGACCAAAGCGGAGACAGACTGCAGAGAATATATCGTGGCAGTGAGTGAAAGGGAGCATGGCAGTGAAGAGAACGGCAGAGGTGGATTTTATGGGTATGTTTCAGCTCAGCCTTGGTGAGCTTGTCAGATGCTGGCAGGGAGAGAGACTCTGAGGGAAAGCGTTCAGCCTCTGGAGACCTGAAGATTTACCCCCATAACCTACTTAGCATGGATTGGGCTGTTGCCTCACTGCAGCAGATCTAACGCAGCCGTATCAGTCATCAGTGAAATTGATGATGGCCACAAAGGGATGATAACGTTGAAGACGGCGATGACTGGAATTAAAGTAACTCTGATGGTGAGGACAAGAAGAGAGAGAGAGCTATGGAAGTTGAAGTGAAAATAACTGTTCTAAGCGGATCAGATATTGTTGTGTTTAAGTGGAGACAGACTTTCAGGATTTTGAAGGATTACACTTGTTTTTGTTTGTTCTTTTTGTGAAAAATCACCTGAACTTTCGATTAAAGAAGGTATCCTCTTTAAATTCATTTAAGGATTGCCTCCTGATTAAAACAAGGGCTCGGTTCCCTTTGTCAGCCGCGTTACAAATAGTTTACAGACACTGATTGAACTGTGCCGGATTACAGAGATAATATGAGCGAAATCTGTTACTGAAGAGGATTTCCCTTCAAATTACAGAACGATGGCAGTGCTGATTAAAATGTTCATAACCGAGGGCGATTTCCATTTTGGGATATTTTAGATTATGCTTATTCACCACAAAGTCCCGAATGATATCTCCAGCTTTGCATCAAAAGTATAAATTAGAGCATTTCCTTTTTTTTTTTTTACTTTAAGCAAGAAGCCGATTAGCAGGGGGATTTCTCATGAAGAGAATCATGTAAGATTGAGTAATGACAGCAGATAAAATATGAGTTGATCCCCTGTTAAACTATCTGAATAAGGGAATGCAATTTATAGAGATGTAAACAATGAGCAACACATGGGTATCGTGCCACAGTCTGTTACAGGGCTGTCAGTAAACCTGAGATGACGAGATGTATTTAGACATGTTGGCTCAGAACGTGCGAGCAATCAAACACGTCAGCTCGTGCGTCGGGTGTGGGTGACTTAGAAAACAGAATGATGAAAAAATTGCTTGAAAAAATATGTACAGAAGGCGGGTGTTTAATTAAAAACATTGTGATCAAAGAGGGGGGGAGAAGCAGGACTGACACGGATAGACTTGGAGAAAAGAGAAAAAGAGCTCAGAGAGAAAGTGAACGCACCGCTGACACTCTTCCCCAGCGGTGTTCTCCCACCATCATACAGGGGAACATCTGCTTTATAATTGGTCCAATTTCTATTTATAGATTGTACCCTCCTCCTGTCTGCAACAATAGCCTGTTCCTGTGAAGCCACAGCTGAGCGACAGAGAGGGACAGATACAGAGAGAGAAAGAGAGGGAAAGCTGTGTGGTCACAGAGGGATACAGACAAAAGAGCAAAGGCATCGTAAATGAACTATAACATTTAAGAGTATTCATACTAACGCTTTGAAACACTGGATGATTCAGCCCCAATACAAAAATACCAAAAATAGAAATAAATCAGAGAAATATTCTGGGCAATTTTGAGAAAAAAGTTATTCTCTTTGCAGTTTAGTTTCCTTCGCCTTGATGAAGGCATCTGCATTGCAAAAGCTCTCTGCAGATGGATTTCAAAAAAACTATTTTACATGCAAGGATGACTTTTTAATAGTTTGGTTTGAAAAGTGCCACGGAACTGCTTTTTAAAACCAGCAATCCCACACACTAAGGACTAGTTCTCAACACATGCTCCCACACCAGATACACTTTTTATATCTCCGCCTCCCTGATCAAAATACATTTCTATCAGTTATGTTGCCACAGTTGACAGATGTATTAACATTCAGTAAGATGTTTATTTATTTTAACTCCAAAATACATTATCTTACATTTAAAACAAATCCAGTACATAGAGTACATAATGTTATTTTCATTTGATGTATACTTCATCCAAAAATGTATTAGTATTTTGTTTCTTCAAGCTTTATTTATTCTACATTCTTAATGGAAACATGACTTTTGAATGTGAACGGTGCCGCTCTTAGTTACAACAAATAATTTGCACCCGACTCAGCAGTTCTCCTCAGCCCTACAGAGCATTGTGGCGTCATTCAGCTCATCACTTTGGTTTAATGATCCACAACTTTATGTATTTGTCCAGTCAGACAAAACAACTCTACTCTACCTGCCCAGCACCAAACAATATATAATCTATGTCAGAATCTTAACTGGTGAACATAGTGGAGCATTTGACAGCTAAAGAGGCAGAGTGCATGTTGGACAGACTTACATTTGACAGGTAGCCAGACATGCTACTCAACATGAATGCAAATGCAGTTCTGTGTCTAATAGACATGTTTTAGGCACCACTTTGCTAAAATGTTTGCCACAACAACTTAACGTAACATTAGGTGATAACACATTTTGTGTTTACAGCTTGTGCAAGGTGCAGCTCAAAGGTTTGTGTAAATTGAATTGAGTGTGGTCCATAGATAGTTTTCCACTAGCACTCTTTTCGTAAAAGTACAGTATGTATTTAGCTGTGACTAGCAGCTGCTGTGAGTCACTCTGTCAGTCAATTAATCAACGGTTCAGCCCTCTCCTCCCTGCAAATGCACAGCTGTGGGATACAGGCTTCAAGTAAGACACCTCTTACTTGGATGTTAACGTTGCCCAAAACGGATTTTCACAAGCTGCTAGAGTAACAGCAACCTGGGAGAACGAGCTGTCCATAGCGTCATGAGCAAACCCTCATTATTTCAAAGGGTTTTTGAAAGCAACTCTGTAGGTTTTAAGTGTCTCAGGTACATCACTGATCTAATGTTGAACTTTAACTGTACACACAAAGTGAGAGTTCCTTGAGTTTTAAAATTACATTAATATTGTTTATGCAAGTAACCACATAAACACAACATTATCAACTGTCAATTTTGTTTTAGACAGTTTACAAATAATATGTGAGAAATAGATATTACCTAAATTAATGTGGTCATATCATTGAAGGATAAGTCCATTACGCCTCAAGGGAGCAAGAGTCTGGTTCCTAATCCCCTCAAATATATTCAATGTTTAGCATCCGATATTTCTAATCCGCCTCTAACTCTACATCATCTGGCACTGCAGATACCACGGCAGTCAGATCTGGCAAGGTTGAATACACTATGTTGTTATGTGGATCGCTCGCCAATACTTTCATGGGCTTCACATGTGTGAAGTTACATTTAGCAAAGGACAGCATGGGTGATATACAGTATGTGATCCATGAAAAGAATCAGGATGGGATTTTGGGGGTTTTACCCTCACAAAAGGTCAAAATAATTCATATTGGGGAAAAAGGCGTTATAATTTGGGTCCTTTAGGTGGAAGGTTTTGGTAAATTGGTTTCTTTAGGGTTGCGGGATCTGTTTCTCTTCTGCCTTGAATGTGCCTGTAAAAAAGAATATTCTGAATGGAAGTTTAATCATTTTCTTTTTGAGGGCCAACAGCTATTCATCAAAGGTTTTGCAGAAAAATTAGCTGTTTAATTATTTGTGAGGACAAAGTGAGCCGTATTTTTTTTCTTGGTTTCCCACCAACAAGAGTCAGCCTGCCTGTGTGTGTCATTTGTAATTAGTTTGCAACTGAGGCTATGTCTCATCGGAATAAAAAATATCCTTCTATGACACATTGATCAGTATGTAAAATATATTTGTATTACCTATTAGATTGTATAAGAGTTTAGATTAAAAGGGTTTAATTCATTGTACTAAAAGCATTCACTTAATATGAATACCTGAACAGTTGGACTTCTTTTATGACCCCTATGAATCATTACAAATAGGCTTAATAAACACAAGAAAATAACTGATTTAAAAGAAAAATGGTTCGAGAAAAACTCTAATCCAATTATCTTTAAATGATTTCATATAAATGTGTTAGAGGAAACCTCAAATGTAAGTTTAATATACAGTATACTAAATCAAGATATAGAATAATGTCAGAGTTTTTGTGACAGCGTTATGCAGCGCACCACTTTGTGATCATAGACTGGGGCTTTAAGTGGACAAACAGTGTGAACTGGGTCAGGAATCCAGCTGAGACACTTCACGCTCAATTTTGCATATACCAAAATATTTTGGGAGGAGAACTGCCAGAGAATAAATCTAGGACACTGGTTTGATTATTGTCCTGTAACTCGTTGCATTTAATGTCCCGGCGTGCTCTAGTCATTTGTGCTCTGCTTTTCAGCAACCATTACAGCTTCTCAGTCTGAGTGCATTCAGGTGGTACACTTGTGTTTTCTTATGTTTCACTTAGTTGACTTAGCTAACACAATAAAACTGAATAAACACAGTGAACGCTTACTTTCTGCAACATGGTGACAATGTGGGGTTTATTACTTTGTACAGCTGTTAAGTTAACCAAATACTTCTTTGATTGGATTGTGTTTTTTTATTCTTCCGTTCCTTCAGGTTGGTAAAGGTTTTTGCAGTTTGGGTATCTAAAGCCTATACAGCAGCACGCTTGATTCTTGTCACTTACTTTTTGAGCTACTTGTTTAAAATTCCACCAACAAATTGATTAATTTGTTTCCATTTCAAGTCAAGTCACGTGATAGATATTTTACATATTTATTGTCTGAAATATAACTTATAAGCTGTTGAACAAAAACACAATCTAATGCAATCTACCTCAAAACAAGATTTTATTTCTGAAAGTAACATCTTAATGTTCATGAAATAGATTTTGAAATTGATCGCTCCATGTTACAGTAATGTACACAACAATATAAACAATGCCTGATTAGTTGATTTAATTGAAAGACCTATCTGTCAATAAAAAAAAACAATCCTGCATAAGCACCACTTCAAATAATAAGTTTCTTGAAAAATAAATAATTTAGCATAAAATAAATATTAAAGAAATGTCAAGAATGTACAATTAGTCGATCAATTGTCGAAAAGAAGGCAGCCCTAAGTAGCATCATTTATTTTGCAGTAAATTAGTCATTACACTGTGTAGGTGTTCATTACATTGTGTAAATCTACTGTACTATAGACCAAGATATAATGATACACACTTCCTCTCTGCACTACTTTCCAGCATCCCGAGAAACACTGTGGCTCCCCGCGGTCCCTAACACTGCGTCAGCACAACAAACAGCATGAATAGAAGATTAACTCATCATTTCTATCTGTCTTTTCACGCTGCTTGGTAATGTTGAGGAGTAAAACAGATGTGTTTTATTGAGGTGGTAGTTGTTTGTAGCACTGACCTGTAGATCAGAAAGAGACACATTGACAGGCAGAGGCAGAGAGAGGCATTGTAAGGAATATCAATGTCTTTTGGCCCATTTTTCTAGGAATTGATGAACCGCTGCATTCTTAGCATCCACAAACTGCAGTGCTCAGCCTCTGTGCAAACGGTAATACTGCATTGTGATCTCATACACCGAGCTTCGTCTTTCGCTTGCGTTCTTGTTCGGTGAAAGTTTGATATTGTCTTGAGATGTTCTTTACGCGAATGCAAGATGTCTCATCCCTGTCAACAAACTGGGCAGCAACACATGGGTAACCCTGCATCTATGTGACGTATGCAGTGGTACAAACTTGTAACATGCCGCTCCCTCTAAAATCCCAACGCTAGACTGGAATCTGTTATCATTTTAATGAATGTTTGTTTAATTTTCCATTCACAAAAAGACCATTTGCATAATACCAAGGATCATTTGTTTAGAATGGCAGGATGATCTGGTTAGGAAAGGGTTGGGGTTGTTTTAGGTGAGCTGAAATGAGGGATGTTGCATTGGGATGAACAAGGAAGAACAAAGTGTGGAACCCGTGGGTCAATACTCGCTTCGATGAGCTTAATGCCTCATCACCCTTGCTGATATTACTATTTGTATAATCTGTTTTGTCAAGTTGTCTGCAGAAAATGTATTAACGATTTTGAGAATTAATTATTTATTAATTAAGAAAAAACTGCAAATGATATCTAGTTCCAGTTCCAAGCTTTTAGTAAAAAAAAAACTCAATCTGAACACGTCAAGATGGGCTTCAGGAAATTGTGAAAGTTCTTCAGTCTGAACACTTAATCAGTAAAACACCTCTAAATTCACCACTAATTAAAATCATCTTTAACTGTAGCCCAAGTTGATACAATGAAGAGTATCGTATGTTACATAAATTAGCATAACATTCATCATGTAAATATATGTGTGCTTGTGTTTGCTGCCAAGGATGCTTTGCTCTCATTATTTGATCCATATCCAAGTCTCGGTGGGCCCTTGCTGCTAAAAGGTTCTATTTCTGGCAGCAAGTTGTTGTTCTTCATGAAGCCACGTTGCTCGAGCATCCTGTTGGCAAACGCTGAGTTCTCGCGGAACAGTGGGCTCCGGTCCCTGCTCATGACCTTTGTCGTGTATCATGCACTGTACACACACGCACATCACACACACACACAAACACACACACACACACACACACAAACACAGGCAGGAATTGGATCCATGTATGAAGGCAAGACCGGATGCGAGCCATCAAAAATGTATTCTTGAGATGGAGATGGAAGAAGAGAGTCAGAGGGAGGGGTGTGATGCGGGAGATAAAGATAAGAAGGAAAATAAAGATGGGTGAAGGAGAACAAGATGGAGGGTTGCAACAGAGAGCTGTGTGAGAAGGAGGGCAGGAGACGGAGTGTGCAGTGCGCCTGTTTTTTGCTGATACAGATCAGATTTCATAAAGATCCACATGATTGCCTCATAACAAGGGGGATGCAGAAAGGGATGATATGGAGTGATGAGGCAGAGGCAAGCAGAGACACGATGGAATTGATAAATAGCTAGTTGCCTTCCCTGCAGTTGCTTTCTTTGTTTTTTTCACTAAATGGGCTTAATATGGTTAGCCTGACTGTAATTCGTAAAGAAAAAAAATCAAGGACAATAACAATTACGGAAAGAGAAGTTCCCACTTGAGGATCACTGATTGTCCAGTGTTGGATGTTGTTGTGTTTCTCAAGGGGTTGTTTTCACTGTCCACTTTACGCTGTTTGTCCCTAGGGTTGAAATCTGCTCCCAGCTTCTCAACTTTCCAGATCGACAGTTAAAACCATAGCCTCATCATTCCTTATACCGAGGAATAACAAGGGGCCAGACAAATGGCTGAGTTGCTGCTGAGTCTGTGGCTGACAGACAGACTGTGTTAGAGGCTGTGTCTAAGGAGGGGTCTCTTTCTGGATTGTCTGCAAGGAGACTGCCAGTCAAAAGGTCACTGTACCAATGTGGGCTGAGCAAAGAAGGGTTGAGGTGGCGTCACTACTATGATAACTCAGTTTTGGTTATATTATGTCATATATACAAACAATAAAAACACAGCACACTAGCTTGGATTCTCACTCACTCTCACTCACTCACTCACTCACTCACTCACTCACTCACTCACTCACTCACTCACTCACTCACTCACAACTCACTCACTCACTCACTCACTCACTCACTCACTCACTCACTCACTTACTCTCACACACACACACACACACACACACACACACACACACACACACACACACACACACACACACACACACACACACACACACACACACACACACACACACACACACACACACACACACACACACCTGACTTCATACTAATACTCCTTTCTCAAAGCATTACTTTAAAGTAAACGATAAAACGTAAATACTACAATGTCCTATATAAGTGTGGCTTTAGTATTCTTGATTTTAAGCTGATCTAAGCTCTGAAATCTGCCCACTGATAACCTGTTACTGTTGTTTTAGGTCTCTATTATGTTTTATTTGCAAAAGGTTATATAACTTGTATGGGTTTATCATTAAAGCAGTTCATGCAAGCTTGCGCAGTTGTTGTCATTTCACAGAGGTTACAATGATATAAGCACTGACACAAAACAATCCCTGCAGCCTGATGGCAGAGACACCAGGCTCTACCCTTCTCAAAAAGGGTTTCCAAATGTTAAAGAGCTGGTCTCTCTTTTGATTGAATGTACATGTGAGGTATTCTAATATCCCAGCAATATCTGCCAGCCTTAAACATTTGATTCGCTTGTATTGCTCCACTGCAATTAAATGTTCCTCCTTACAGCATAAGTAAGAATTCAGTACAGTATCTCTTTAATTTTAACGTTATTTCATCTAACATATCTCCTGATTATATGATAATTTATTGAATAGGATATGATGATTTACTAAAAGGTAGATGAAACTATTAGATCCCACAAAATGAATGAATCCTCTTTAGGAGAAAGGCATCAGGCGACAGAAGACACCTCTCCATGCTTCATAGTTCTCCAGTAATGGTTTGCCTGTTAATGTAAAATCATTTTAAAACACCATTAGTCTGGTTCCAGACCTCTAAATGATTTCCCACATTTCAGTTTTTCCGGTATTTCAAATGGCGAATAATTACTAATGAATAATGGAGATAAACGGGGTGGCAGATTATCAGCTGACAGTAGAATTAGGTGTTATCAGCTGGGGTTAAGTAACTGCTTTAGCACAGTTTCTTGCTCAACTTAAAGTCATATCACAGCAGTGAGTCAGCGTTTGGCATTTTGTGGAGGAATACTACACTTTAGGTTAAGTGACTCATCCCACTGTAGCTAAACCGTGAAATGACAAAGTGCTGCACTAGCTTGCATGAACTGTTCAGATGATAACACTTTAAAAGTTGTACCTTTTGCAAATAAAACACAATAGAAAAGTAAAACAACAGTAACAAGTTATCAATGGGCAGATTTCAGAGCTTAGATCAGCTTATTTAGAGGACCTTTAAGTATTTACGTTTTATTGTTTACTTAAAAAAGTAGTTTTATAAAGGAGTATTAGTGTAAAGTCAGTACTAATGTTTGGATCATTTATGCATAGTACCTCATAGGTGTGTGTGTGTGTGTGTGTGTGTGTGTGTGTGTGTGTGTGTGTGTGTGTGTGTGTGTGTGTGTGTGTGTGTGTGTGTGTGTGTGTGTGTGTGTGTGTGTGTGTGTGTGTGTGTGTGTGTGTGTGTGTGTGTGTGTGTGTTGTTTGTGAGCTTGTTTATGAATCAGTCTCCCGTGGCCACAGGCTTTCAGAGACATTTGATTCCTCAGCCGGCAGAAGTGAGAGATCTTCCTGCATTTTCAGTCCTTGCTTGGGCATCTGCTGAAGCTTAACCGACATCTTTTTGTTTCCACTAGAGAAAGAGGGATTTTTTTACCCAAAGGTATAAGGAAAAAAGCAGACGGCTGGACCTCCCACCACGCCTATTGTTCCCTGGACCACCAACCCTTACACAACCTTTCTCCCTGTGCATTAATAATGCATTAAGGCATTATGTAATGACCACGAACCCAAGACAGCTACAATAGTGTGGCAGCTGTCAAAGCACCAGGATGCCAATTATACCGTATAGCCATGTACTATCCCTCTTTCTGACCTGCTTACCTATATGGAGCAAAAGATAGGAGAGGTAAAGACATAAATGAAATGACAACAGCAGGTAGCACACGGGGAGAACCAGGAGAGGATTTTAATGAGAAACGGAACATGGTGTTTAATGAGTGAGGATGTAAGAGAAAAACAAAAGGGCTATATGCCCACACACAGAAAATATGCCAGGGAAGATTTCAAATCAGGGCGTCCATGATTTATTGAGGAAGTCCAGAGTTCACCTCGTCTGTCACATTGATTTCCTAAGCTTTATTTTAAATTGGTAAATTATGTTTACCAATACATTTGCATGTCAAGGCACGGGACACTTAAATCCTTCCTCAATGAGATATTATACATCACTCACAATTATTCCTGCATTCAATCATTTTCTATACACAAGGTTCCCTATTCAGAGCAGGCTGGAGGCTATCCCAGCTTGCATTGGATGAGGGAAGGGAGGGGGTCCGGTCCGTCACATAAACAGATCAACACACTCAAACAGATCACATTCACACCCAAAGGCTTTAATATCTTTGGACAGTCGACAGGAAGTGGGGCATTAACTGAGCCAAGGGGAAAACATTGAGAAGATTATATATATATAGTTTCTTATTCATTAATTTACAATTGTTATCATTAACAATAGCCCTGTCAGTTTAACTGTTTTTAGCTCCTTTCTTTGGAAAGTATTTTCTTTCTAGCAGAGAGTAACAGTCTTGTTTGGATAGCATTCTAATGTCTGCATGATAAATATAAAGCTACCATCAGCAGGTGGTTAGCTTTGCACTAAACTAAGAAAAGGATGAAAACAGCTGGCTCTGACAATCTGCATTCAAGCACTTCTATAGCTCACTGCCAACACAGTTTCTTTTATTAGTTAAAGTTGTAAAGTGTGTGATTATCTTCATATCAAACACTTTTTTCAAAGCAAATAAAGATCTTTCCTAACATATTGAACTGATTCTTTAAAACCCACAGTCATTTATTAAATTCAATATTAAGATTGTATGCTATACCTAATTGCTATTGTTATGTTTTTATTCTTTGTCATTCACAGGTACAGGAGTGGCTATGTCTGAACTGTCAGATGCAGAGAGCGTTGGGGATGGACATGACCACACCACGCTCCAAGAGTCAGCAACAGATACACTCTCCTTCTCATGCAGCCAAACCAGAACTTAAGCCTGATACTCAGCCTACACCCCAAACACAGCCCCCTCCACAGACGCAGCCCCCTCCTCAGACCCATCCTCAAGCCCAGGCCCATCCTCAAGCCCAGGCCCATCCTCCAGCCCAGTCCCATCCTCCAGCCCAGGCCCATCCTTCAGCCCAGGCCCATCCTCAAGCCCAGGCCCATCCTCCAGCCCAGGCCCATCCTCAAGCCCAGGCCCATCCTCCAGCCCAGGCCCATCCTCAAGCCCAGGCCCATCCTCCGGCCCAGGGCCACCCTCCAGCTCCTGGCCCTACCAGACAGACAGGTCCTGGTGGCCCAGGTCAGCAACAAGTTAGACTCCCTCCAGGGGCAGTCGCTCTCCCCGGTATGGCCAAGGCCCCATCTCAGCCTGATCTGTCCCACAACTCTCCCGCCCATCATCCCCAGCACCCCCGCCAGGATCAGACTCGCAGTGCGGGGAGCTCCCCTTCGCGGCAGCCGCCGCCTCCAGAGCAGACTTTTGGGAAGTTGTTTGGTTTTGGTGCTTCTCTTCTTAACCAAGCCAGCACTCTCATATCTGAGACTACTCAACCCCAACAACCGCCCCCCAAAACAGCGCCCAAACCAGGAGGAACTCATGGTCCAGGGCCTGGGGCGAGTAAACCCTCAGGACCCCAGCCCACACAACAAGGGCCTCGAGGCCCTGCTGAGCAGCAACAACAGCACGCTTCCCCGGATGCCTCTAAACCTAAAGCTTCTTGTCCTCTCTGCAAGACAAACCTCAACATCGGGAACACAGCAGAGCAGCCCAACTACAACACCTGCACACAGTGCCACCAGCAGGTGTGCAACCTGTGTGGATTCAATCCAACTCCACACCTCGTCGAGGTAAGACTCTCAATTAGTTTGGCTTTCAGCTGCGTTAAACAAAGTGTCAGCTGGACACTGCAAGGGATTCGCTGTATAAAAATGATTTATTGACCAGTTTCTGTGGAAATGCTGTGTCATGGTGCAGTTGAATGAGTCATGTTGTTATCCTTTTGCGGTCGCATGGTCTTTGAATGAGTAGCTTCAATTTAAGAGGATTATTGTGCTCATGATCCAAGTATTCGGCTTCAGGTGCTGTCAGTTGGCCAACAATTGTCTCTGTTTGGTCTGAGGTTGGTCATGATGCCCTTCTGTATATCTGTGATGATTCTTATTGATTATTAGTATTTTATAAGAATGGTCCATTAGATTTTGTTCTTGTTCTTTAACTCCGAGGGTTGGACAAATTATTTCAAAATATTTCATGCAAAGAATTTGTACAAAACAACATTTCTGCACAAGAAGGACTGGTGTTTGTCTTTTCGAGTTGCAGGTTCTGTATGCAGCTTGTACACACATTGTTTTATGTAAGCCTGTGAGCTACTTCTCTTTTCTTCTGCCTTTCTCTGTGTGTTTCTCGGTCAGGACCTGCTCTGCTCTGTCAGGGCCTCTCATGTATGTAGCGGAGTGAAGTCCAGGCTGTGACTCACCTCATCAGTGTGCACTCTCCCCCGGAGCTGCACAGAGTTATATGAAACGGACCACAGAAAACACAGCCTTACCAAGTTCAATTTAATGGATAATATAAGTATTGATTAATGACATCTAGTAGTCAGCTGAAGGTATATTCCTCTCTGAAGTGCCCCTGGTTCTCTATTATGAGGGTGGGCGGCAGAGCAGAGTCTTGCAGTAGCTCCCAGAGCCAGGCAATAACAGAGTTTAATTATGCAAATCAAGTCCAATTGAATGATAGCAGTAATAACAGGCTTTCTGCAGAGCACTGGCTTTTTATGGGCTAGCCTTGTCTTCCCAGGCATCTGGTTGTCACAGGCACTAGCACAGGCCATTCATAGATCGCTATGGAAACAGAGAGATCATTTGTTTTTCAGGCGTCCCTTTCATGCTCGGCTGCTAAGATGCTGAGAGTCTGATAAAACTTTGAGACTGATGTTGCTGTTTTTATGAGAGAATCTGTTATTAGATGGGTTTCTGCGCTGATGGCTGCGGCCTCAATCCAGCACGAGGTGCTTTCTTTTCAAATCTGTGATGCTTTTTGTTGTTTTTCCATGCGAGCTGGCAGGCCTGCCGCTGCAGAGTGGGTGAGAACCATTTGGACATGGTGTGAGGCTTTGTACTTTGAATCTGGGTTTCTGAGCTTGATTTCCACACAGCCTGTTTGGCACATTATTTCTCCTCATCCTCTCCTATCACTCCAAACTTTTACTGTTTTGCTGTCCATGCTTTCTCTCTAACTTTTTTTTGTCTGTTGCAAGCTAAATTATAAATCAATGCTTCCTGTTTTCATCATGTGGGGTGTAAAAGCCTTTGGGTACTTTATTCCTTCACGTGTCACTGGTCTGGTCTGAATTTCTTAGTAAATCACTCTAGATGATAACCTGTGAGTTAAAACTGTGCCAAGTCGATCAACTGGTTTGTGACAATTGACTTAGGGAACAAGGATGACCAGATGCAGGTATCATTTTCACCTTGTACATCTATGTGTGTCCTCATGGCAAAATGTGCTCCTCCGTCTGCCTGTCCGTATGTGATAGCGTTGCGATGAAGGGATTCAGGAAAAACAGAACAGGTTTTTATCAGGCTTTGGCTACAACACTTTTTTAAACAGCACAGGAGTAACAGATTTTCACTTGGATTACCACATATTTCAAAAGCTTGTTATTTTTTCGGCTACAAGATGAAAAATGTACAGTAAACAAAGTCCTCCTGCATGCGTGACAGCTCAGGAAATGCTTCTGCTAATGAAAAGTGACATAGTGGATAAAATGCAAATGAGCTGCTCAGTTTGTACCATAGTAATTAAAGCTATTTTTAAAAAGAACAAAACATTGTTAAACTACATGGTATTAATCAAAACATATTGCCCACATTTGACTAAAGTCCTGTGAACCACTGCTCTGAGAGAGAGGAGAAAACATTGAAAAAGGTGAAAATATATTATACAAATTGGCCTCAATTATTTAAACATATAAAGTTTTGAAATACTGTATAGTCAGTGTTATTGCCTTTACTTTATCACACCTTAAACATGACTTGAAACAGACATCATGTAATGCATGTGTGTAACAGTACTATGGAGGATTTTAATAACTGGTCTGTAGCTTGTGTAAATCAGAAAAATGATGGAAATATTCATGAAAATACATACAGTATTCTGCCAGCACATGAAGGACACACTGACTAATTCATTCAGAGCAAATTAGGCTGAGCTATATCATATAAAAAAAAAAGTCGTACCGAAGTCGGCTCCTTTTGAATCTATGATGAGACCATGGATGCCAGCGTCTGTGTGAGAAAGAGTGGCAGAATGGAGGAGGAGAGAAAGGAAAGAGGTGATAGATTGAGAAGCAAAAGGAATCAGAGATAATGAGCGAGAGGAAGCCAACTGTTTGTAACCTTGCATGATATTTCACATCAATTAGTGCTGAAAGTCTGGTGTGACTGAGTAAATAAGATGTCCTTGTTTTGGGACTGTTTCCTCCCCCATTACGCTTCTCAAGGAGATTAAAAACAATCTTGTGTCATTGTCGTCTCCCCAGAGTATGGTTGCAAACAAACTTAATATGTTTTCACTTGAGTGTCTGCTTCTTGATGTAATAAACATCACACTGCATGTCAATCCTCATCACTGAATTGCTCATAGTACTACTACAGACTCTCCGGCCTATAGAGGCAGAACATGTCATGCCTCTTGAAACGAAGTTCAGGTGGACGTGATTTTGACATTGCATTGTGTTTCAGTTCCCAGGAGTCTCACTGTTTCATTTTTTTCAGATATGGCCAACATAATGCTTTCACGGTTAGGCGGGCTTACTGATGGGATACTGTATGTCTATTATTATGATATAGAAGTGGCTTTGTGTACAACAGGACCCGGAATGGACCGTAAGAAAAGCCGACTGGATTTCTAACATAACTGCAGAAAAAGTGAAGAGAAACAGAAAATATAGTTCATCAATAATTCAACTTGAGAGAACATTATAAATGTTCATGCATTCTTGAGCAGGGACAGTGCTGTGTTTGATTTGTCATGTCACATGAGTGTGCATTAATGCCTGTGTGTGTGTGTTGCAAGCATGTGTGTGTGTTTGTGTGTGTGTGTGTGAAAAGCGTACATGCAGGTTTAATGTTATTTTACTGCAGTTGTCTGTTTGTTTTGCAGCTTGGTATAAGGGGCAGGTTATATTTGAGATATTAGATCTTATATCATTTAAAAAAAACAGTTGTTGAACTCACAGAAAGTCTACTTACCCTTTAAAAATATAAATGTTGCTGTCATGTCAAACATATGAACTCCTCTGGATACTCAGAGCAGTTTTAATCCAATGTTTACACTTGCCTCTTCAGTCTAAAAAGGCTTTTTTCTTAATAAGACTATCTCTCATCCTCTAAAATATTAAAGCAGTTCAGACAAACTTCAGTTTAATATCAGCAGTCTCGAGAAGTAAAGTTTAAATGTGGCCTAGTCAAACAGAAACCATACAGATTTTTTGATACCATAAAATGGAAAACTGTTTGTCCCTTGGCATAGTTGAATAAGGAGAGATCAGTACATTACATACCGTCAACCTCAAACAATTGTTTCCTCCATCACGTGCAAATCATGAATATGCATATCACAGCGGTAAAACAGGCGAATTACAACAATCCCTGTGTGTTACGTCACGCACGGTAGTCCAGCCCCAACATTTGCATACACCAGCTACTGGAAACACTAACGCTTACCACTCCGTAATGTTGCTTTCCAATCTCCGACCAACTGGCTGTTCTTCAAATTCATCGGTTTCCTCCTCCGATAAAGGCTCAAACATGTAAGGTCGGATGCCAATAGCCTTCAAGTTTCATCTCTCACAGCTTCACTTACTTCTGTGGGCTCTGAGGCAGCCATGGATTGCTCCTTGTAAAATAGCAGATCAGAGCAGAGCAATTCAGGTTGTTTCATTCTAGGGCTAAATCATAGGGTTGTAAATGGGCCTGTAAAACCGCATCTGGACATGTTTTGGATCAACCAAATGTATATACCTTCTTTGTAGACATCAGAGAACAATTTAAAATACCAGATAGATGCTTTATATGGCCAGTTTAAATATATTTACTCTCATTATTTAATATTGTGTCTGCTACTTACCTGCTCATTAGATCACTGTTACCTGAATGTTTTCATTGTTTATGATGAAACACTACTCACCAAAACAAATACACATGCAAAATAAATCCAAACTTTTTAGTTGGTAGCTGTTAAGAAAAACCCCTCATAGCCTGACGTGTCAACTTCACCTGGATGTTGCTGCGAGAAAGTATTTCAATGGTTGGGAAATACCTGCCGTTTATTCTGACAACATGTCGGTTACATTCATCTGTGAACAAACATGATAAGACAATGAGCTTTAATGAGGCCAGCAGAGATGGTCAAGGTGTTGTCCATTCATCGGTAAGGTAATTATCGTGACAGGCTTACATAATCACCCACAGACACACACCCACAGACACCCACGCACACACGCACGCACACACGCACGCACACACACACACACACACACACACACACACACACACACACACACACACACACACACACACACACACACACACACACACACACACACACACACACACACACACACACACACAGGCCCTCTCACAGTTTGATTCTGTGATACACTCAGCTGTGACAAAGAAATTACAGTCAGAGGCTGTGCAAAGAGAGCCTGTTCAACACCGTCTGCAGTGTCTACGTATTGGCTCAGTTTTATGTGCTGAGAACACAGGATGTTTAGTTAGCTCACAATGAAAGGTTGATAATGAGAAAATCCAGACAGCATAAGATGTACCCTTTAAAATGTTAAATTATAAATGTTTAATCTGTGATTTTTCCAACATTTCTTAATAAACTGGAACACACTGTGACTCAGTTAAAGAATCATTCCTATCAAACAGCTTCTGAGAGCTACACACACACCCAATCAATATGTTGGATTAATTAAATTCTTGAAGGGATTTTTCCATTCAGGACTACACTTTGCTTTCAGATGCAGTGACCTTGAAGACACCACCAACATACGACATGTAGTATTTTCTCATGTGCCACAACTCTGCATGAACACAGTTGTCTCTCCCACATGGACCCACAGAGTAGATGAACATGTCATTCTTTCTCAAACAAGCTGGAAGTGTTTTCTGAAGGTTGGCACCAGCCTGTGTCTCCCTCAGGAGTCCAATCCAAAGCCAGATGGCTGCCAGCATCATGCATCCAATCCTGCCATGCTCAGCCTGGCTGCTCCCAAAGTGATGATGGTACACCATCACAGTCTCAAACACCCACCCAGCCTCCATCAGCTGCTTGCCGGCTTTCAATACTTCCATATTCCTTTGCCCTGTATGCGCTGTGTTATCGTAAAAGGCCAGTGCATATATATTACTTGCACTGTGGTTCAGAGTCACACGCCTACATGCGTCATTCACATGCTGTGCATGCCAGGATGCATGTCTTCACGCTCACAGAAACACAGTACTTAGAACCTTCAGATTAGACACAGTAGAGCTCCAGTAGTATTATGCAAAAAATATACAATATTTGTCTTCTGTTGTTGATGAAGTAATTATTGAAGCCTACAGAAAAACTGTCTTATTTTATAGTGTTTTACTTAGATTCAAATAACCTATACCACTAAGACGATTAGCCATAACTACATCTCAGTGTGATTTCCACTATCCCAATGTTCCATTATGCCACTGACGCTTATTTTAAAATGCTAAGGGTAGCATCTGGTCCTTTTCAAACATGTTCCAGCTCTGCAAACACCCACACACCCACCCACCCACCCACACACACACACACACACACACACACACACACACACACACACACACACACACACACACACACACACACACACACACACACACACACACACACACACACACACACACACACACACACACACACACACATACAATATTGAGGCCCTCACACATCATTGCAACCCATCCTCTTATTTCAAATTATTTAAATGTGTGACCTGACTCACTTTGCTGTAAAACTGCCGGTAATCCAGAAGAAATAATTAATTGTTGGCTTGTACCTTATTCTATGTCGGCTCTTTCTCTAATGCTTTATCTTACTCTTACATTAAACAGATTGAAGTGACGTGTCCGATGCATGAAATGTTCCCCTTTAACGTGACGACCCGGTTCTCTTGTGTTTCTTCTTTCAGTTGTAGTTAGGTTGTTGGTTATACACAAGCTCTCCTTCTCTGTTCATGTTTCAGTGGTCCTCTCCCTCCGTTTGCATTCCTCTTCCTCCTGTCTACTCTTTGCTGTTGACACATTGATTGAATTGGCAATTACCTCTGGTTGAATCGCTTGCCGTTGACATTGCAACACGGGTACTCAGCCCTCTTGATTCAGTCTACGCTCTGTTGATTTAGCAGCAACATCAGGGCGAGCATTTTAAAACCCTGCACCAAATAAGACAGAGTGTGTATAAGAGGTGATACAGACACAAACCAAAAGAGACAGAGACAGAGAGATGGGTGTTTCTGCATGTGTGTGTGTTTTGTGGGGGTGGGGGTGTCTCTTAGAGGGAGATAATAGTTGAGAGTGTTTGTAATCCGTGTTGAGGGAGTGTTGTGATCCCCTCGAGTATGATGCTTAACCCCAACACACCATTGTAAAGATCCACCCACACAAATGAGTGCCATCTGAGAATAGTAAGCCTTGTTGGATGATTAACTGAGACCATATTGACTTTGTCTGATTAATATGCTAGCGTTTTTTTACGTAAACCCTGTTTTTCTACATATGCGATACAATTCAATTTAAATTACATGAGGCATGTTCATCCTAAATTCTTATGCCACAGTATGCTCACTTACAAAATTCAGTGTGTGTGATGGCTGCGGTACACCAGAAGACAGGGAGATGATGTGATGTACAGCAGCGCCAGCTTCCTGTTGAGATTATGTGGCACCCAGCACAGATGGCTCGCTGGTCTGGAGGCTTAAATGCCACTCACTCTCATCTCTGGGTCCTTTGTGTTTGGCAGTCGGCTCTGTGCTCAGCCTGAGCTGGAGATGTACACACTTTGCTTAGCTCCTGTACATCACAGACCTGCTGAGAGATCCAGTGCTCCCACCACTGCTTGTACATTCAAGTCTTATCTGGCTTGTGCTTTAAAAGATTTTTGAACTGTCCCTCTGTATTTCCTGAATCCAAACCTGAGACTGAAAGGAGAGGAACATCTAAAAGGATCAGCCCCTTATGAGAGGCAGGATTGCATCTCACGTACCTTATTCTGCCTTTTTCTGCTAATCTTGTGTTTTTCATGAGATGTCTCTGAGGTCAACCTCGACCTGTCCACACTCTGCTTCTACCCGCAGCAGTATCAGCTCTTTTGATGAATGTCTATGTAAGAGCACAGTGACCATATTGAACTTTAATAACCCTTCCAGTCCTTTTTCTGTGCTTCTACCTTCAAAAGCTCTTCCTTTCCTTCCTACCCAGTGTATGAGCTTTGAAGCCTATACAAGGGACCTCAGCAATGGCTTAATCACCTCTTCAGAACTCATCATGCTCAAGGCCTGGTGGCTATGCTAACAAGCTTTAGCTCTGCTCCAGGGGCCGCTGGCAGTGCAGTGCCTATCCTCACTGTCAGAGCCAAAGAGGTGGGCCTGAGCAGTCCTCCCACCCCTGCTATTGGGCCCTCTTGTCTCAACACATCACTTCACCCGCCTCATCGGTACCGCTCTCTCTTCCCGGCAGCACCTCAGGCATGATACTACTCCCTAATGCTGGCATTAAGAAAGAAGGACGGGGTTAGTTGCGTGTGCGCTATGCTTATAGGCGGCAAATACTAAAAGGCTGCCGACACAAATACGAGATTATGGAATGGAGAAGTGTAGTTTTATATCAGCGAGACAAAAAAACACCGCCAGACCGAAGGAGAACTATAATGAAAGAGAGCAGGAGATTGAGACACAAATTGAAATAGATAAAGCTCACTGATCGCTCAGATATTACATTTAACCCCTTTCTAATCTTCTCAGTGCTGCAGCTGTCGGGCAGCAGTGGAGATGACCACATCAGTTGTGGGCGTCTGGCCTGAGAGCAGTATTTACAATGGCAAAAGCAGCATGAGGATCATTACCCTCAGCCAAAGAGATGGTCCTCCCACTGCCTCCATGAGCAAAGACACTGTGGCTCCACTGCCATTATAGTTTACTGCTGGGGGCGTGACACAACAACCAAAGGGAGGATAATAGTGCTTAATGGGTTCACTTGGTCACTGTGCTTTCCTTATAAACATCTCACTTCACAAACACACATATAGGGGTTTGGTCTCAAATGTATAGTTTTTTACTTTTCATTTGAAAGCAGGATAATTCATGCTTTTTATTCCAGACACAAAAAGCTGTATCAGAACTGTCTGATCAAACTTTGCTATCTCTCCAGAGAACCACTCTCAACTCATCACATGATGAGCCGCCTTGTTCATCATTTTATAAGGAACTTTGGATAGACATTTAAGCCTCCTAAATGTCTTTAATAGCCCTTTATTTACATATTTATATATATTATTATTTATTTTTTGTTGAACTGTGCTTTTAAGTGGTTCTGAAATTGGGCGGGACTGAGTTGGATAATTGATGTCAGCCATTTCTGTACACCAAACAGAATTTAGCCTTGGCTTTGAAAGCTGTAATTATATTTATCATTATAGAATAAAATAAATCAGTTCCTTTAAACAATTACATTTTATTATCTCTTTCTATTTTAGGAATGTATTTACTACTCCTTTACAGTCTGTACAAGTCCCATGCTGACTCAAAGGATGCTAATGCTCGCTCTGCCCTACAGACTTGCTAACCATGTTAAAATATCTTTGTACGTCGGGTCACATGAACAATGAACAACCTGTCTGAAAGACAAGTGTAGAGTAAACACACATGTTTTTTTTTTGCTGGACTCATTTCAGTAAAATTATCACCTGACTTGTGCTCACTGCTGGTGATATGTTAAAGCTTGAGTAACTTGTCTAAAAGATAGATGTGTGCTACATGAATTGTATTTGCTTGGCTGATAGCTGTAAATTCGCCTGGCAGGAGTATTAGAATCTCATCTAAAATGAAACAGGCCGAGGAGACAGCCTGATTAACTTGTCCTGGGGACAGACATATGCGATAAGACACATGACTTGTTTGGGCTTGGCTGCCAACCACAGAGTAAAATGAGGTTTGTTTGGCTGCTTGATTAACATTTTAGAAAACAGATTTATGTTTGTAGGTTTGAATGTTATTTTGCCACTGCCTTAATTCTGTTTCAGGCTAGGAGGCATTTAGCAAAAGGCTAGTCAAATCCTTCTGTGTTTCCAAAGCAGTGAGATAATTATCCATGGTATCACCTATCCTCTCTATGATGCTGCAGACAAACTGTACTGGTGTATGTACATTACATATATTACTGACTTTATCTTAAGTCATTCGACCATCTGTCTTGTTATCTTGCTGACATGAAGCCTATATACTTTAAATCAAGCATGAAAAGGTGGAGGACAGCGAATGAGACAGGAATTAAAAGGTCAGTAGTGTACGAAGGTGAAAATAAACTGCATCAATGACTTCTTACTGACTGCACAGTTCAGACAGTTTGACCACAGAGAGAGGTGCATCCACTGAACTAACCTGAGGTGTGTGCTGCAGCTCTGGGTGCTTTTTTAATATTGCAGAGGGATAAACACCGCAGTTTGTCTTGAATATGCTCAGGGCGAATTAGCAGAGCTGAACTGAAAGCTCTCCAAAAAAAATAAAACTAAGAAAACACTGAACCATCCTTTGCCTTCAGAACAGCTGCAGTCGTCCCCTGACTGCTGTCCTGGAGTTTGTGAAGTGGGATATTGGATTGTTCTTGTCCTCTAGGAAAGATTTCCCTTTGTTTGAGGGCTGAAAGAGGGGGATCCACAATCTCTCTTAAAGATTGAGTTATATTTAGACATTATGAAGGCGATGGATTAGGGTTATTATATGTCATATTAGTAGCTTAGTTAAAAAGCTGCTGCTGCCACTTTTTGAGGTGTCTTTTAGGTCGTTTCTCTGATTTTACGTAATCTTCATGCTGTTGTTAGTCTGTAATCTATTGTTATTGCTGCAAAACACTCCTAATAAAGACATTTTCAAACTCAAAAAGACCGTAAAAATAAAGATTTTTCCCATTGAAATAATGATAACTTGACAGATCCAATACTGTAACAATGTGTTGTCTGTTTGAAATGAAGATATGTGTTTCTTAACATGCTTATCGACAGAATGATGGGATGGGATCAATGAGATGTCTTGCTGCTTTTGACTGATTTGTCTGATTTATGTATTGCGAGGCCCTTCTGAGGAAAGATTCTCTCACTGATATCTTCCTGGTTGCTGGGCTAAAAGAGGACACCTGTTGCCCCCATTGAAACAAACACAAACAGACACGATAATTAAAATAAAGGGCAGAAAAACATAACCTCTCCCTATGCTACCCTGCCCCGTAAGGGACAGGAGATGCACACATACTTAATGGAAAATGACATGCAGTTCTCCTGCAGCAACAGTTATTTCATATGTAGTTTTCCATTGTTTTGGATAAGTCTTCTACTTTTAAAATGTTGTTGATATATTTCTTTATGCACATAAAGCTAGGGATAGTAGTTGAATAAGAATAAACAATGCACATTTTTGACTTAAACATGTCTGTTTTAATCCATGGCAGCAGAATTCAACTTTATATCAGAATTTTGTTCAGCCGTCAGTCGACCAGTTATGTCTGCCACTTTGGAACAGACCTCTTTTATACATGAATGGATAGCCAGGGCATTTTGTGAGCATGTTAGCATGTTGCCATAGAACTAAGTTCAAAGCACCTCTTTAACTGAGGGCAGTGTTACACAGCTGTTGGCTGTATACTCCTAGTCTTGAGGAAATATAGCAACTATCTGTATTTGAATGTGAGTCCAATGTGCAAGGACGCAGTCAGTGGCTGGATGTGTAGAGGTTTGTTTGCTGATGTTTAGTTTTCAGTAAAACCGAGAAAAATTAGCTCTATTGTCTACCTGCAGGATGGCCTATTGACCATGCTAATCTATTTTCTATATATTGATATATTTCACCTGAATGCAGTGAGTGGATCTGTATAATATGAGTGACAGTGACTGCACCTGAGTCCTGCTTCCTCAGTGGATGATCCTTCATTTCCTCTCTAATCCACAGGCCTGACCACGTGCCCCATTGAAGGAGTCCCAGGGGATTAACCTATATACCTGCTGACTCTGACTGACCTGTCAGAGCCGCGGCGTGGTGTGGCACAGCCTGGCACACTGCTGTGACATGTGCTTGCTCGCGCATAGCGCTGCGCACTTGGTAGTTTTAAACTACTGCTCATACAGACTGTGCATAATAGAAATGGATACAGGGGCTTAAAGGGCTCTGATAGGGCTTTAATAACGTAACCTGCTCTGCTGATCTTTGACTCATGTGAATGTTATGGCATTGTAACAGAATTGAAAACAGTGATTATGGTTATTTTTAGTGAATTCAATCTTTGATTAAATGTAGACTTGGAGTGCTACCGCTGCCATGTTTATGTCCATACTCTGGGTGTCTCTCTGCTCTTTTGCTCTTTGTATGAAATGAGTGTGTGTATGGGTCTGGGCCCCATACAGTGCGAGACATATTTCCCCACTCACCTCAAACTCACCCCATTCCCACCTGCTTGGCAGCGCGCCCCTGCATGCTGTAGTTAATAATTCACACTGACCCTCTGCTCCCCTGACCTTCACTTGTTACAAATTAGTTATGACCTCCTCTGTTGTACGCCTCATTAATCTCTGTGAGACAGAACTGGAAGGATTATTATGATGATTTCTGCCTTTGTTTTGACAAGGTTTTCCTCTGTTCAGTTCTTACTTTGAAGGTTGACGTGGCCAGCACTTGTGTCCACTGTCAAATTGTTTTCACACTTGCAATGTAATGATGAAGCTGATTTGATGGTAAAGACGTGAAGGGATGACTTTTGTATGATAGGAGGGTTGACTAAGTTACACTTTTAGAAGTTAAACTTTGGCAAGAGGATTACACATGATGCATGACAAAGGTTTTATGTTGCCTTGCATTGCTGTCATGCTTCCATTTGCTCATTCTCCTTGCAAAATTGTCTCGCTGTCTTTCTGACATTAACTCAGTTCTGTTTTTCATTTGTGATCTTTATTGTGGCACAAATACAATTACTCTGTAGGAAATTATCTTCCTTTCCTTCCAGTTTAAGAGCACTTAAACTGTTATGTCTCTGCGTTTAATGACATTACTTAATGACATTTCTTTGCCCAGCTTGTGGTGTAATTCCTGGCAGAGACACCAGGCAGGGGACAGTCTCTTGCTGTGAATTGACTGACAGTGAGGGGTGGAGGTTGTGCAGGCTGCCGACAGTATGTCTGCCTACACATGTGCAGGCACAGTACACTCTGCTGAACAGGATATCTATATAAACTGATGTATGTGTGTCAGAAGTCAAGTGGAAGGGAGTGTGACTGTCACTACCATTAGTGCAGGACATACGATTGTTTTTAAAGGTTAGTGTTAATTATGCAGCCACGTGCCAGTGCCAGTATTTATCAGTGTGCTTGAATGCGACTCTGTGAGTGTTTTTCTACTCGGTGTATTCATGTTGTTGTGTGGGTGTGTGTGCTCCCACGGGCTCCATACAGTATCTCTCGATGAAATTCTGTGCTCTCTGGCTCCCTCCATGGGTAGAAAGTATTACAGCTCTTCATGATATTTTCACTTTGCCAGCAGTTTAGTAATGTTAGCGTAGACTCTTTGAAATGTTAATTTTAGGGACTTAATTTTCATTTTTGCAGGTAAAAACATAAAATTAATGAGAAGGATTTTGAGTTGAACAATGTGACCTTTTATTTTAGCCATGTGGAGGAAAGGGGATCACGTAGTTTAGTAATTTTAGGATAGATCAACGTGTCTATGGGGGGGATTTTTACTTTTTTAGACATCTCTTGATAAGGATAATGCTTTTCAGTAGCCAGCTCTTCTCATGTAGAAAAACTCCCACCATACAAAAGAAAGACTGCATGGCTGCATTTCAGTTAGAGGGTGGAGTCACTATTCCACTGGGAGTAGGCAATGTAATGCAATCACTACTTCAGTATTATTCAGAAGATATAAATGAAGACAAATGAAGTACAAAGGGACACACATTAATTAACTGCAACAATACAAAATGCAGTGTCTTATCATGTTCCTTTGGGTTTACCAAGCGATTCCAACAATATTTATAGAACAGAAAATGAAACTTCATCACTAAAGTATGTGACAGTATAAATACAATGACACATTTAGCTAATAATTGGTGAATACAGTGGAGCATTTAGCAGCTAGGGAGCTAAATATGAGCAAAGAAGAGGGACTTAAATTTTCCAGATGGCATACAAAAAGAACAATGAATATCCGTTCCCCATATTAACTTTTTTTTTCTCTTTATACATTTGACATCATAAGGAGTCAATGCAGTTCAGGAAGTGTGAATTATTTAATTATCTTCAGAAAATAACAATCTTGCAGGGCTCGTGCTAATTTGCCTAAAGTAAGCAAACTTTTGTACTGTATACCAAAAAACCTTTAATCAAATAGCCTGTAGTTCGTCTGGTACTTATTAGAGCTTGGTCACATTCAAGTCAGTTTTGCCTTTACTGGATCATGCTAAATTGAGCGAGACGATAAACATAGTTAGATTTTAATTCAAGATGGTACTTGTGTTAATCAAATTAAGCCCCATTTGAGCGCTTTAAGTTATAATTCACATACATGTGCATAGCTGTGCTTGTCATTAGGTGTGAGCAGTCTCGATAATTAATATATTTCCCCTGTTGTATTACATCATTTAGTTAATTAATATGTAACCACATTAGCATAGACATCGAAAAAATTCAAATGTAGTCCTGCACATACTTGCATGCGCACTTTCAGTTCACTCTACACACACACACACACACACACACACACACACACACACACTCACACACATACACACACACACACACAAAACCTCACACGTGAGTGATCATGGCTGTAATGTCTCAGCAAGCTTCTCTGAGAGCGGGATCAATCTATAAGAATGGGATCAATCTCTCTGACCTTTTCCTTGTGGTAACCTGCAGTGTTCAATCTCTCATTATTTTGAGAGTGAAAGGGCAGCTATTCCGGCTGTGAGATGATTGGATGGAGCATCACTACACTGCCGGTGTTAACACTATCCACCTTTGCTTCTTATGGCAGATTCCGTTCCACTCTACCCTTTCAAAATAAAATGAAGTAACGAAACAGAACTCACTTTTACGTTGGTGTTACACGCTTTACTTTTTACATTTCAAACATTGTGGACATTGCAAGCTTAAAATCATTGTCTGGGTAAATGGTGTAACATCTACTGCAGAGATGTACAACTGTAAAGTAATTGGAGGCGCTCCACAATGCACCAGCTATATTTGTACATTTAATTTTTTCGAGGGAATTACAGTACACAGTGACCCTGAGAGAAAAGCTCTGTATCTTTATGTGTGTTCTGATTTTAAAGTCATTAACATATCTCTAATATGCAGAATCTTTCACTTGTTTCAATACTCATTTTGAGCGTAACACAGCCAAAAAGTCCAAAGTTGGGTATGCTGAAAAACTGACAAACACCCAAGCACGCAAATGTCCACAAGAAATCTCCAAGTCATAACATCAGAACATTTAAACCTAAATAAACATAAGCTGTCGGCTAATTTTCAACACCATGTACAGTATGGGTAGTCCATTCCATGCATTTCTCTATTTGACTGTGTTTGCAGTGTATTTGTAGTTGAGTTCTGTGCAGTTCCAAACTAAATCTCTCTGGCTCTCAGGAACGCACACACACTTTGCAATTAATACAGAATGGATACAGTGCAACCAAACCATGTGTTTTGTCTTAATATCTCTAAACCAGATGCTGAAAGCCACTTCCGTAGTTGACTCATTGCACGTTGCAGTTGAAGTGCAGACACCCTGTGCTTCAGATGTAGTTGATAGATTATAGTCAGTGTGTCGTCTTGTCAGCCGCATCTGAGTTACAGTTAAGAGCAAACGTTAAATGCACTCTCAACTAAGCACTAAGTTAACCTCCTGCCATTTAATGAGGTTAACAGTTCACTAACAAGATGATCTCAATAACAAACTGTGCCTACTGCCTCACACACACTAACACACTCACACAACAAATCCCCCAAAACACAAAAAGTATTAAGTTGTACAAAACATGAACTCAGTGGCCAAAACCAACATAATTTTGGAAGAAACACTTTCATTATCTGTCTCTATTGTAGTTTTAGCAGTAGTTTAATCTCTGTGTATTGAACTGTAAGTGTGCTCACTCAGAGAGCAGTTAAAAAGTAAAAGTGGATTTCCACAGTGGATTGGTTGCTCTGTTTTGAGGTTGCATTAAAGGCCTGTCTCTGAGGCGCAGAGGCTCAGTCTCTTTTATACGGACCTGATTTCCTCCTCACAGTGTGGGCCGAGGTGGGAAGCACAGCCCACATGCTTCACTGCTGTACAAGCTAAAGCACTCTACATGAATAATTTGCTACTCCCAGCTCCAGTTTGGCCTCACTCCTCTCTCCCTTTTACCCACGCAGTGTTGTTATGCTGATTCAGGAGCGAAGATGGGAGTGTGGCAGTGCCAACATGGCAGGAAGAAAGCTTCTTGGTGACGGAAAAAGGTTAAAATAGAAGGCAATTAAGGTATATAATAAGACTCTGCTTCATGAATATACAACAAAAAATAGTAAAAGTAGATTTCATGGTGTTTTAAGGAAATTGCATACACTCGCTTCTGACATTTCCACACAACCTTTTTTTTTTGTAATATATGAAACAAACCGGCACAGATGGCTAGTTCTGAGCGTACTGCACCTGTTTAAATATAGCTTCTCAGTAGAGCACTTGAGAGAGATGAAAACAAAGCAAGTCTGTCTGTTTGGCATGCCAATGGCTCCATCCACGCTTCATGGTCCCAGCTGAATCCTGTAGGATTTGGGAACATTAAGAAAGGTTTTTATCTTGAACGAAAAAATAGCACGAGTAAAAAATAGCATGTTACAAACTGATTTTAAATGAAGTCGCCATTCCTGTCTTCTTTTTCGTTTTATATTACTTTTGTTTTTGGCAGTATTTCAGGAATGTCACTTTGGGTAAAGTTAAAGGATGACCGTTATCATAGTCCCCGGTTATGTTACTCCTTGAAAGGTTGTTTAAACGATCCTAGTGTTCGCCAGGCTGATATTTTGTGTCCTTTTATGCTGAAAAATGCCCACACTTTTCCTTAGTGTGCGGCAGCACTATCCTTACTGAACCGCATATTTTCACAGTATTCAGGATTCAAATGGCATCATTTCTAAACGAGGCAGTTGCATAATTTAACACTCAGGTTGCATAAAGACTCTAATGACTTAATATCAACAGAATAAAGTCTACCTGTACCAAAGCTGAATTAATCATAATTTTCATATTTATTTTTGAGAGTTTCTGCACGCTACCTGTCCAGTCCTCACACAGCAGCTGGTAAATCAATCAATCAGTTAATTGACAGAAAATAAATTAGCAACTATTTTGATAATTAATTTTTTCCTGTCTTATTTTCTGTTAGTTTTGTGGGCTTTTAGACTTTAGACTTTTCGGACAAAATAAGACATTAAAAGACATCAACTTAAACAGATTTGCATTTTTTGGAAACAAATAGAAATATCCACACGTTCCAGCTTGGCAAATGTAATATTTGCGCTACACGTAAACTTGTTTGACTGTAAACTGGATATCTTTTGATTCTGGGCTGTCCGTCCGTGATGGACATTTGTTATTTTTTTACCCGACATTTGTAAGCAACCTTTTTCGATTGAACAAGAAATATCATTGGTAGATAAATGAATCAGCTGCAGTCCTATTTTATATAAACATTTACATGAAACACTTGGTCAATGTAGTTATCATGCTCTCTGCACTTGCCTCATATAAATATTATTTCTTTGATTGATGGGCATTGATTTAATCAATACAGTAAAAAGATGTAGCATAGTTAAAAATAAAAATCTTTGTAGCTTTCATCTTCATCACCACCTTCGTTCTTCCTGTCATGATCATTACCACTCCACCACCACTTTCTTCTTCCTGTTTATTCCATCCTCCTCCACCTCCTCATCATCCTTTTTTCCTCTTCTGTAAAATTTTGACTTTTGCTTTGACGCCTACCACCCACATCGGCATGTGGTTGAATATTATTTGTAGATAAATTTGCTTTCACAAATCAGTTTGACCGGACAAAGAGTAGAAGTGGCCTGTGATGGTCTGTGTGGGCCTTCTCTCGCATCTTGACTGTTTGGACTGCACGGAGGACGTCCTCTGTTAGAGTCAATTTTTTATTAGGCATGAATTCCCACTTCTCTATTAAGATTTAGAAGCATGACAACATTGAAAGTAATGATTTATTGGGCAGATGGCAACAGGCAATAGCGACGTTTATGAGGTTATTTGTTTTGTTAAATGAGTCTGTGGCATAACAGTGCTCCCTCTTCAGGCCTTGGGCAAAGATGATTATCATAGAAACAGAGGACGCGTTACCAACATGGTGCCGCCTCCTCTTTTAGCTTTCATAACATGTAACGTAACCATTTATTTCCATGGAGCACCTTCATCGATCTGCTGCATTGACCTGAAATTGAATCTCTTTATGTTTATATGCTGTCTTCGTCTAGTACAAACGGCCTTGAAGGAGATGTGCAGCTGTTTTACATTTTCCTTGACTCAGGTGGAATGAGTTATGGATATTGCTGGTGTGACTTATCTGTCTCTTTTCTTTTATGATTCTCTTGTGTTGCATTTATATGTGTTTTAACATGCGCAATAAAATGTCTATGGACAGTTGAAGCGCTCCCATCTGATAACAGATGTGTTCATTTGTATTCACACAGCACTCTTCCTCTGTGTACCCTGTTTGAGAGTGCTTAATGTTGTCAAATGATTAAGTCTTCACCAAGAGATGAAAGGCCGTGTTTGGACAGGCTTTCAAATGGTTGAAAGCTAACAGTTGTTCGGACTCGCTATACTGAGTCCTTGACACTTGACACTCATGACCGTTTATAAAGCAACAACTTCCTGATTTCATTTTTAACTAAAAAACGAACAGGCACATTTTTGTACCCATTAATCATATTTAAATAATAATCAAATAATGTCTTGACACAGTGTCAATGTCAAAGTAGACGTCAATGTTGAGCATACTTTGTGTATGTAGTCACTAGAGATGTACAGAGACATCATCTGTATCTGTCTAACCAACACAATTATTAGTCTTGGTTTCTGTATTCGGAGAGAAGACCTTAAGTGTGCTGTGCAACTTTATCACATTATTTGTTTATGCCAATAAAGCATCATATGTATAATTAACTTCTACTTTTCATGTCTCTCTTCACTCCTTTTATCATTGCAATGGTAACTGAAGTGAGTTTCACTTAAGAGACACTGAACATCAACTTGGTAGTTCTGTGAAACATCTGACTGAAAGACTCCATACAGCCTGCTATTTCTTTAACAGATGAATATTGACAGATATTTGCTAAACACATAATGTTTAATCATCATTTGTTACAGGAAAGCACTGCGTTTGTTCAATTACAACATTTTTTAATTGTTGTTTTCTTTGTATTCTCGTTTCTCCAGAAGAAAGAATGGCTGTGCTTGAACTGCCAGACGCAGAGGGCTCTGTCAGGAAGCCTGGGAGATACTCCAGCTCCTGTTGCACAACCCGTGGGATCCCCCCGCTCACCTGCTACAGCCAATCAACAGCCACCTCAGCAGAAAGGGCCAAATCAACTTTTGGGGCCTAGGCCCACAGGCCCTCAACAACAGAAACCACCGGGTCCCCAAGTAAGTGGCCCTGTCTCTCCTGTGAAACAAGCTGGGCCTGCCCCTCATGCCAAGGGGCCAAGCCAAGCTTTCCCTCAAATCAAGGGCTCTGCCCAACCTAAGGGTTCAACTCAGCCACCTTCCCAAACTAAGGGTCCAACACAACCCTCACCTCAGAGTAAAGGTCCTCAAAATAAAGGTCCTAATCAATCAAATGTTCAGAGTAAAGGCCCTATTCAGTCTGCTAACCAGACGAAGGGCCAAAACCAAGCTAAAGGGCCAACTCAGACAAAGGGGTCTGCTCAGCCCTCTGCTCAGACCAAGGGCCCTTCTCATCCCCCTGCTGCCAAGGCCCCCCCTGGTAAAACTTCCCCTAACCATGCTAAGGCCACTCCCACCCCATCAAAAACAGCACCTACTCAGTCCAAACCCACAGGTAACAACCAAGCCCGCAAACAGACGCAGAGCCAGGAGAAGACTAAAGTCACATCTAAATCTCTAAAAGAAGACATCAAGGCCTCACCAAAGAAGGCCTTGTCAGAGACTGTCACTTCACCAAAAGACATGAAGATAGTCGACGATACACAGAAGTCAAGACACCATGAAGTGAGCTACCTGCAACTTCTTCACCATCATTTGTTACTCTTGATTCGTCATTTTTATTTAAAACGTTTTGCTCCATTTGAGTTACTGTAAGCATTTCTCTTGAACATCCTGATCTTCATCAAATCATGATCAGTAAATGATTCATTCCACACCACTGTCTATCGCCGTCATCATTATCTCTCTTTTGTTTTCGAATTCTTCTTCTAGTCATTTGTTTTCTACTTTTTATCGGTTTTCTCTTTCTTCACAACCAAAAGCTTCATCGGTCCACCGTTATTATGTAATATTAAGTTAGTAAGTAGTAGTCATAACTCTTACTATCATCACTAATGTAATAATTTAGCTTTTGCATCATGACGCCAATTCAGTTAATTATCATCATCATCATCATCATCATCACCATCACCATCATCATCACCATCACCATCACCATCATCATCATCATCATCATCATCATCACCATCATCATCATCATCATCATCCTCCTCCTCCTCCTCTCAGTCCATTCCTCACATTCAGCCTGTTTACTCATTCCTCAGACTGGTTCTGTACGCTTTTATTTTATTTGTGTCAAATGCAAGCTTTTTTGTTTTCTGTGACACTTCGTGATGATATTCGAAGCATTCTACGCATGTTCGTTATTCTTCAATGGTTCGAAGAATGAAACAGAGAATGTGTCAAAGATGTCAATCAAGCATGTAATTAAAAGACACTTGTCTGTAGATGTTTGTATGTTTAACTGTCTGTTTTATTTACTCTGTTTGCAGTGTATTTATCCATCTGTGTGTACATATGTTTGAAGGGCAAACTCAACCCAAATCAGTTTAATATGGTCAATAACTTATAAAATCTAATATTATAATATTATATTCACCAACAACATTTTCAGTATGAGGATAACAGTTGTTTGGTGGTATCTGTATGAAAATTCACATTATCTTATCTTATGCAACCACAAAGCAAAGTTACATTTGGGTTGATTTTACCCTAATGTTGTCCAATGTCTGGTTGTTTGATAATAGTTTTTTCTTTGCAATGTAATTATTCTGTCATGCCTAAATAATAGAGTATATTTCAGTTGTACAAGGTCCAGTGTATTTATTTAATTTCTTCTTATTATTAAGTTAATTCTTGAAAATTTCCCCTCTGATGAGTTTGATGAATAAGTAGGATACAACGTTGGAAAATCGTTTTTTAGCTTCCAACATTTATTTTCTTCTTCTCTCTTTTACAGGATTACAACAAATCAAGTACACAGAGTCTAAGTGACACTGGATACTCCTCGGATGGGATCTCCAGCTCTCATGGGGAGATTACAGGACAGATCGTGGAAGAAGGAATCAAGCTCAGTGGTGCCTCCATCCCCTCAGAAATCAAAAAGCTAGAGAGCTCCATGAAGCCTCTACTGGAGTCAAAGTCATCATCAAACAGGCCACACTCACTGTCTGTAGGGCAGGGTCGGGACTACAATCCTGATGATGATGCAGCAAGGGATGAATCAGAGGATGACCTAAGTTGTAAGCTTCGTCATGATTATGTAGAAGACAGCAGCGAAAGTGGTCTCTCACCATTGCCGGTAAGACAAAAGAAGACCCATAAAGAGTTAACAGATGAGGAGTTCATGAGGAGGCAAATTATGGAGATGAGTGCAGATGAAGAGGAAATGGAAGAACATGGAAACCAAAAGCCAAAAAGGGGACATAAAGCAAGTGGAGATGTAAGCAAAGAGAGACGACGACTCTCTCAACAATCTAATAGTTTTGAGGACGACACCAAGGCATCAGCGGCAAATGAAGAGGAAGATGTTGTAATGGCCGGAGGCCTGCGCCGATTTAAGACCATTGAGCTAAATAACACCAACAGCTACAACCGAGACATGGAGCTCAGTACAGAGCATGACCTAAGAGAACCAGAGCTAGAGATGGAGAGTCTGACTGGTTCTCCTGAGGAGCGGTCTAAGGGAGAATATTCATCAACCTTACCTGCAACCACTCCCAGCTACACCTCTGGAACTTCCCCTACATCTGTGTCCTCCATGGAGGATGACAGTGACAGCAGCCCTAGTCGTAGGGCAAAACTAGAGGAGGCAAAGCAGCAGAGAAAGGCTCGACATCGGTCACATGGGCCACTGCTGCCAACCATTGAGGACTCATCTGAAGAAGATGAGCTCAGAGAAGAGGAAGAACTACTAAGAGAACAGGAGCAGATGAGAGATCTAGAGCAACAGAGGATTCGAAGTACTGCTCGAAAAACAAAAAGGGATAAAGAGGAGCTTCGGGCACAGAGACGCAGGGAAAGATCCAAAACTCCACCTAGTAATCTCTCACCTATTGAGGATGCATCACCAACAGAAGAACTGAGGCAGGCTGCAGAGATGGAGGAACTTCACAGATCGTCATGTTCTGAATACTCGCCATCTATGGACTCGGAGGCAGAGGGCTATGAAATGATTGGTGGAAAGCTTTACAAATCAGGAAATGAATATAACCTTCCAACATTCACATCACTCTACTCTCCTACCGATAAGACATCAGCAACCTCACCATCTGATAAAACACTAAAAAGTGCAGAGGAAGTCTATGAGGAGATGATGAAGAAAGCACAGCTAATGCAGAGGCAAGGAAATACAGTTAATCAGCAAAAAGGGCCTTATCAGCCTGACAGTAAACATAAACTTGAAGCGGGAACAGTATTAACCCCTGGGTCAAGCCCAACACAGGTAACTGCACCCATGTCGTTTTCCACAACAGGGAGTGATCCAAGAATTCCAGGAATGCATGCAGCACAGCATCTATCAAAAGAAACACAAAATAGGATGATGACACAGAGTGCCAAAATTGAAGGTGTTGTTGGTGTTGCCACAACCAAAGCCCAAGTCAGTCAGACTGCCACAGCTCGACAGGCAGGTAGCACAGGGCCTGCTAGCAACAGAGCAGGCCCCCAAAGGCCTACACAGGCATCACCTGACTCTGCAGCATCGTCCCTAACCTCCAAAGTGTTCTCCCTTTTCAAAGGTCCCAGCCCCCCAGTCTCCCCCAGCGCTTCTCCAGCACAAAGCCCAACACATACGCCACCTGTAAGACCCACTAGTAGTAGTGGCAGGCAGTTGCCATCTTTGCCTGGTGGTCCTACCTCGGCTGCAGCAACCCATGGAGCACAGGTACCTCAAAGGGCAAATTCCCCTCGTCTTGCACGACAACAGTCCTCCCAAGATTCACCAGTGATGGTGATTACACTAGGCTCTAATACAACTAGTCCTGCCAAGCCAATCACTGTAAATTCTTCCACTTCCCCTTTGTCATCACCCACACAAATCAGTGGTAAAACTTTATATAGCTCCCATCCCCCTTCAACAAGTTCCCCAACATCACCACAAATGCACCCATCCCAAAGGTCTCCTAAACATTCTTCACAGATGGCTCAAAATGTTGAAAAAGTTAATGTTGGTATGAGCACTGTAACTGCAAGTCGTGGATCTATGGAAAACATATCTCTGGGCCAAATCTCAAATATTCAAGGCTCTTCAATAATTGAGTCTCAGGGTCAAATGTATCCAAATACCAACGTGGTGGATCTGAGAGCCCCAATGAGGCCAGCTCCAATTATAATGACAGACAAAGGCATGGACTTAACATCCCTTGCCTCTGACACAAGGAGATACTCTTTAGGAGGAGAGCAACCATCTGGTCGACACACAGCAGTGCAACCTCTTATTATGAACCTGAATGCACAAGAGCAACCACACATATCTGTATCAACACCGACCACAGTTAGTGTCACAGTTGCAGGTTCTATGTTCATGTCCCAACCCAAGCAACAAGTTGTGTATGGAGATCCTTTGCAAAATCGTGTGGATTTGGGCCAGGGTGTTGGATCGGCTGTGTGTTTAACCCAGAGCAAGCCACCGATTACTGACCCATCCATTCCCAAAATTGATGCATGCCTGGAGAACCTGGGCATACAACAGCAACAACTGCAGTTACAGCAGCAGAAACTCCTGCAGCAGCAACAGCTTCTTGAGCAGCAGCTCCAGCAGCACCACCAGCAATCTTCTTTTGCTCGTTACAATTTAGCGAATCAGGTCCAGCCACTGCTGATGAAAAAAGACCTTGTAGTAAGCCAGACAAGCAGTGCCCAGCCTGCAGTGACTGCAAGTGCCATTCCTAGAGTATCCCCGCTGGCTCCACAGGCATTGTCTGGGGTTCTTGCTTCTAATGCTCCCCATGAAGTCTATAGTGGAGATGCCTTAGAGCTTAAAAACAAACCAACAGTAATGAACTTGTCGACAGGTAAGCCCCATGTTATGATGGTGCAACTTGATGAAAGCAACACATCACAGGTCGGCACAGTGACTCAGCTAGTAAAGAGAGAGGAACCTCCTCCCCCTCCTCAGGTTTTGGATCTCACTGGTCAGATAAAACCAGAAAACCAGGTGGCTTGTTGTGATGTTGTTTACAAATTGCCCTTTGCCGGCTCATGTTCAGGGTCATTCACTCAGAAGCCTACAAATGTATCCTCAGATAAAACCCCCACCACTGAAACCCCCCAAGCAAACCACCCTCCCTACCCACCACAATACAATGTCAGCCAACAACAGCAACAACGACAACAACAACGACAACAACAACAACAACAACAACAACAACAACAAAAGCCTCACGCCACACAAGCAGTGGCAGAGGAACATAAGCCATATCCACCACCCATAGTCCCCTCAGGAAGAATTCAACCTTCAATGTCCGATACCAATCTGCCCTCCATGACTGAAGGTGGTCACTATCAGAGTAATATCCAGGGGGGTATGGCAGTAGATCTTAGCAGCATGAATCAAGGTTATGATGGTGGATACCTTGGCATTGGAGCACAGTATGGATCTTACACAGACTTGCGTCACCAAGGAGATTTAGCAGGCCCTTCATTACCCCTTCGCCGATATGGCTCCATGTCAAATATCAATTCCGACTATGCCTACAGTTCACATGATCAATCAGGACCACAGGACTCAAATCTGGCCCAGTACAGTGCAACCACTGCCAGAGAAATCAGCCGCATGTGTGCAGCTCTTAACTCTGCGGACCAGTATGGAAGCCGGTATGGTAATAACCCCGAATTCTTGGCATATGGGGCTGGTGGGGGTGGACCTTTAGCTAGGCTAAATCTCCAGCAAAGCTTAGCCTCTATAAGAGCAAACCTTCTGTATGGCCCAGATGGAAGACCAACAGCAAATGGCCAAACACTAACAAATCTAATAAATGCTAGACAAGCAAGTATACGTGCTTTGTACCCTGCTGCTATGAGAGGAGGTGATGGCATGATATATTCCACCATTAACACTCCCATAGCCTCCACCTTGCCAATTACTACCCAGCCTTCTTCTGTCATGCGTCCTATGCCTAGAGGAATTTACAGACCATACCCGACAGGTGTGACTGCTGTACCATTGGCTAGCCTTACCAGGTTGCCTCAAGTGTCTCCCAGAATGCCTCTGTCTACACAGGGAATGTATTCCTACCCTCCTCCAAATCAGTATCCTACTTCAGTTACACCATCAGGAAGTGTGCCTGATGTAAACAGCTTACACCAGGAAGCTCCTGTGTACCTTGGAAAGAATTTAACAACAGTTGCTGCACAAACAGCTGCAGCCATTCCAACCACCCAAGCTGCGGCTCACTTAGGAGCACAAAATGTACCAGCATGTAATATGCAGACTATGGCAGATCAACAGACAGATCGGACTCACTTTACCTCACAGAGTGTTGCGTCCCTTTCTCAAGCTCAAGGCCAACCTCCATCTGTCCAGCCAGTGCAGGCTCAAATGCAGCTACACCACCTACCCAGTCAAACTGAACCTTTATCTTTGACTCAAACGCAACCTCAAGGACAACCCATCAGTCAACCTCAACCACTGCCACAGGTTCAACCAGAGACACCACACGGCACTGCCCTGGCACTGAGTTCCCAACTTTCTCCCCCCACGGATGCTCAGTCAAGTAAGGAAAATGAAAGATTGAGCCAGCAACAAGAACATGCGCTGCAGCTAGAGCGAGAGCGGGTTGAACTAGAGAAAGTACGCCAGCTACGCCTTCATGAGGAGCTTGAAAGAGATCGCATTGAGCTTCAGCGACACAGAGAAAAAGAACAACAAATTGTTCAGCGTGAAATTCAGGAACTGCAGACAATCAAACAGCAAGTACTACACCAACAGCAGGCAGAACGGGAAACACAACTAATCATGCAAAGAGAACAACTGGCCCAGCAGAGAATGCAGCTAGAACAAATTCAATCTCTGCAACATCAGCTGCAGCAGCAGTTGGAGGAGCAGAAAAGACAAAAGACGGCAGCAGCAGAGGCAGCAGCTGTGGCAGCAGCAGAAGCAGCCACCGCATCAGCAGTGGTTGCCGCAGCAGCAACATCTGCTAAGAGTGCTATACAAGGAGTAGTTGTTGGAGGAGGGCCCCCTCAAGGTTTCATTATTTGTGACCAGAGTGGTAGGGTTATTCAGCAAGATGCACAGAGTGTTCAATTTTGGCAGGATGGACAAGTGGTCCAAGCCATGGTAGCTGCTCGACCTATTCAAAGTTCAGCTTCTGAGATGTCTTTGAGAACCACTGACAAACAAGCTGATTCCAAGACAATGAAAAAGCAAAATTCCATGCCGCGGCTGAGAGATGGCTCGGAGGACGACTCTGGGAAGAAGATTACAGACAGCTGTGTGCAAACAGATGATGAAGATGGAGAGGACAGATTCATGAACAGACGTAGGAGAACAAGGCGTATTGCAGACTGCAGTGTGCAGACTGACGAGGAGGACCAGGGAGAATGGGACCAGCAGCCAGTGAGGCGCAGGCGATCACGTGTATCCAAGCACTCTGAGTCTAGTGGTGAGGCTAAATCAGAACCATCATCTAAAGTGGCTTCTGCAAGTATAGCTAGTCAGACCACGAACGATTCATCATGCCAAACAGAGCCTGACCAATTAGGAAGGAATTCGCCTGCAATCCACATAACAATGGCAGAGACCTCAAAGGTTGACCTATTACATTACATAGCGGCCCCTGAAAGGACCCACAAAGGAGAGAGTCTTGCTTGCCAGACAGAACCAGAGTCTCAGTCACAGGGTGTGGTTGCCCCTCAGTTGAGTGTCCCTACAACTATTAGTCCGTACTCCACAAGTCTACATATAGTAGGTGCAAACACATCTGATCCAACCTCTCCTAGACTCCAAGGAGTTGCTAAGTTCGAGAGGAGGAAACCAGACCCACTGGAAATTGGGTATCAACAAAATGAGTCTCCATCCCGCCAGCCCCCCAAATCTCCCCAGGTGCTATACTCCCCTGTATCTCCATTGTCTCCTCATCGCATGCTGGAGACAACATTTGCCTCCCAGGAGAAACTAAACAAGGCCCATGTCACACCACAGCAGAAGGCCTTCACTGCTGAATCACCCCAGCGTCACCAAAGCCTACCAAGACCCATAAAGAGTGTGCAGCGGTCCATGTCGGATCCAAAGCCTCTCAGCCCAACATCAGAGGACCCTGCCAAGAACAGGTTCTCCCCATATCATCAGCAAGCTGTGTCCAACAGTCAGGTACGAAACCATTACTTTTTCTTTAAGAAAATAATATAATATAAAAAAGAAATGGATATGTTTACATTTTGTCAGTTAGCCCACTTACAAAGACATGAACAGTCTATACTTTTAATGGTAGGTGTATTTTAACAGTGAGAGACAGAATATCAAAATTAAAAATCCAGAAATGTACATTAAAAAAAATATATAAATTGATTTGTGTTTAATTGTGGGAAATAAGTATTTGATCCCCTTGACTAAACATGCCTTAGTACTTGGTGGAGAAAGGCTAGTTGGACCGCACAGAGGTCAGATGTTTCTTGTAGTTGGTCACCAGATTTGCACACATCTCAGGAGGGATTTTGGTCCACTCCTCTCTGCAGATCCTCTCAAAATCCTTACGGTTTGGAGGCTGATGTTTGGCAACTGGAAGCTTCAGCTCCCTGCACAGATTTTCTATGGGATGGAGGTCCGGAAACTGGCTAGGCCCCTCCATCACCTTAATGTGCTTCTTCTTTAGCCACTCCTTAGTTGCCTTGGCCGTATGTTTTAGGTCATTGTCGTTCTGGAACACCTATCCTATTGATCCTGGGGATGGTGTTCTTCGGGTAATAGTCAGCATTTCTCTTCCTCCAGACACGACATGTGGAGTTGATGCCAAAGATCCTGATTTTGGTCTCATCTAACAACATCACCTTCTCATAATCCTTCTCTGAATCCTTCAGAGGTTAATTGGCAGACTTCAGATGGCCTATACATGCGCCTTCTTGAGCAGGGGACCTTGTGGATGCTGCAGGATTTTAATGCATTACAGCATAGTGTGTTACCAAGTGTGTGTGTAGTTATTGTCTGACCCCTCATGTTTCTCATGATCATTGATGCCCCAAGAGGCGAGATCTTAGATAATGGAGCCCCAGATTGAGGGCGATTAATGGTCATTTTAGGCTTGTTTCCATTTTCTAATAATCAAACCAGTTGTCTCTTTCTCACCAAGCTGCTTGCTGGTGGTCTTGCAGCCTATTCCAGCCTTGTGCTGGTCTACAATCTTGTCCCTGCTGTCCTTAGACATTAGTTCCAACATGATCACAACACCTGTCTATGTTCTTGCCCTCTGTGGAGAGGTTGTAATCTGATTTATTGACTGTGAACAGGTGTCTTTTATCCAGGTAAAACGTTGACATCAGGAATACTTTCTTAAAGCAAGAGGATTTATTTAACCGGTCTGTGGGAGCCAGAATTCTTGTTGGTTGCAAGGGGATCAAATGCTTATTTCCCACAATTAAACACAAATCAATTTATATCTTTTTGTTAAATGTACATTTCTGGATTTTCTTTTTGATATTTTGTCTCTCGCTGTTAAAATAAACCTACCATTAAAAGTATAGACTGTTCATGTCTTTGTAAGGGGGCAAACTTACAAAATTGCCAGGGGATCAAATACTTATTTCCTTCACTGTATATACGTATGAATCACATTTAGTTTTTACATTTTTGCTGATGATATACAACATATATTGGGGTCAAGGTATCCATATTTTTTAATTTAAGGTAGTGCTTGTGAGTTAAATAATAATATGTGTGATCACAAAGGATTGGCATCAAGAAGATGACAGAATGTTCTCGTGAGAGCAGCTGGCCGTGCCAGAAAAGCTCTTCCCATCTTCTCTTTCTGCTGTATCTCCACCCTTATCTTTCCCCATTCTTCGTTTTTAGTCTATTTTCTCTTTCTCTCTTTCTCTGCCTCTTTTCTCTGTGTCTCTCAATTTTTATTCCTCTCTCTCTCACACATACACAGTCTCATGTCTTCTATATCTGGCAAACCCTTAAGAGTTGCCAGGGGGACATACGTTGTGGAGGAATCCTTGTGCTGCTTTGCTGTCTGCCTGATTGTTAGCAGCTGGTCAAAGTAAATTGACATTGCTCTGCACTCAGACCAAAACCAGTCAGAGAAGCAAACATAGAAATCAGATTTCAGGCATTTTACACAGTTTTACTGTGTCTAATCTTTAGTGTTATTTTTTTATAAACGGTACTCTTGTGGATAAATCACCATGGATCTACCCAACACAACTATTTTGTAAGTATTAGACTAGCACAGATGTGTATTCAATTGTAGTCTATATGTTTGAATGTTCTTACATGCATGCCACACATAAATATTTGGAACAATGTGAAAAAGACCAGATACTGTTATTTGATCAAAAGTAGAAAAAAAGAGTAATTTCGGAAATTACATTAGAATGAAATCAAACAACTCAAATGCAATGGCTTCATTATATGTTAATGTTCAAGCCATTTTGTTGACATTCACTAACCTAATCATACATGCATTTATTTGATCAGTGTATTATTTTGATTAAGAATCATTGTGAAATTCTTGAATCCTATGTAAATATCTTATTTATGTAGGATTCAAGAACATCAGAAGTAACATGCTTAAATTATACTCCAAATGGAGCCACTGTGCAAAATTATTACATAATGATTATACTAATAGTAGTAATGTATATGCTTCTTGACCACATTGACCTCTTCCACAAAACCTTTGACTCAGAAATCTTAATTAGGAATGATATGACAGAGTCACTTAGTGTCTATGGTTTTATTGGTAACAACATTTTAATCAATTTTATTAAATCAAATGATATAAGTTGAATTACTTGAGGAGAAAACATTGATGAATAATCGAGTATTCTGACAAAATATAAGGCTGGATAGCACTTCACTTAGTTCTAAGAAAAAGGAAATGGCAGACCCTTTCTGAGTACCCAGTGTACAGTAATGAGTCTAATTTACATAAACACATTCTGTTTATAGCACTGTGTTTTCTGATGTGTCTCTGCCTCTCCAAGCAGATGGCCTCCCTGCAGCAGCAGCAGAACTCTCTGATGAGGAAAATAAAGAGGACTCTCCCCAGCCCCCCTCCAGAGGAGACTCCGCTCCCCATTGTCACTCCAGCACAAATGTACAGCTCCCCTGGCATGCCCCAGAGGGTCCTACCGAGACCTGCCCAGGGAGTCACCAAGGCCGGCCTGCTGAGTGAACTGAAAGCTGTGGAACAAGAGTCATCAAAGCTTCGTAAGCAGCAGGCTGAACTGGAGGAAGAAGAGAAAGAGATTGACGCCAAGCTACGTTACTTGGAACTGGGGATCACCCAGCGTAAGGAGACCATGGTGAAGGACAGAGAGAGGAGGGAGCTGGCTTACTTGAGGTGTATGGGTGATGCACGGGACTACATGTCTGACAGTGAGCTCAATAACCTCAGGATGGTAGCTGCAACAGGAACCTTTGATGGTAATGGTCTGCTGACAAGGCCCAGCACTGCACCATTGAGCCAGTTCACCAATGACCTGAATGCAACCTCCCAGTATCCCTCAACCTCATCCTATATGACTTATCCATACCCTCAAAGTCAACCATCAACACAGCAGCCAAGCTCTGCTTACCAACAGATAGGTTTCCAGCCTCCTCAGTACCCTTCATCCTCTGCACCTCAGCCAGGAACGTTCCAGCCCCATCCCCCACCAGGCCCAGGCTACCAGAACCAGGGAACCTACTCCAATCGCATGTATGCCCAGACTACCTACCAGGCAGATCTTGGCATGCAGCAGCATGGTCACCAGGGCTTCCACCCACCCGGTCAGCCTATGCCAGGCCAGAGCCTTCCTTACCCCAGCCATAGCTCCTACCAGCCTGTACTCTCCTACCAGCCTCAGGCAGATATCCTTACAGTCCATCAAAGACCTCGGCAAACCTCTTTGGCTGATCTTGAGCAAAAACTTCCCACCAACTATGAAGTCATCAACAACCCATCAGTGTCAGTGGCCACATCAGCTCCAGATACTAACTATGGGTCAGTCTACAGCAATGCATATGGACAGTACCGCCCCCCAGAGCCTGGGCTGACTCACTCTGTGGACAGCCCCACCTCTGCTTATGCTTCAGAAGGAGTCTACACCTCTAACCTGGAGCAGAACATTCCAAGGAACTACGTTATGATCGATGACATCAGTGAGTTGACAAAAGACAGCTCTGGCCAACCTACTGATGCTCTAGGACATCCTGTGGGTGGGCGGTATCGCAATGAGAATGGCCCAGCACGTGGGAGTGCCTATGGTAGACCAGAGGATGAGCCTGTTGACGCTTATGGTAGGCCTACAGGAACAACAGGGTACCAGAGTACAGTGGAAAGTCGCACAAGCACCACAGTAAGTGGCAGCTCTTCCTATTACTATGATGATTATAAACACCCATCACGGAGCAGCTCCAGTAGCCACAAACTCACACCCAAGAATCTCGCCCCTGCAGTTGTCTCTTCTAAACGTAGTAAGCACAGGAAGCAGGGAATGGAGCAAAAGATTTCTAAATTCTCCCCTATTGAGGAAGCAAGGGATGTTGAATCAGACCTTGCCTCTTACACTATGACAACATCAACAGGAGGCAGCTGTACAGTTGTGTCCAGATCCAAGAAGCCACAGGACGATGTCACATACGGGATGAAGAAGAATGCATACGACCAGCAGAAATATTACGGCACCAGTCGTGAGGGTCTTGAGGAGGAAGACCGCATGTACAGCTCTGGTAGGTCCAGGTCTACCGGATATGGCATGGATAAGATTTCGTCCAGAGATGCCACTGGTCACAGAAGTAAATCCTACGAGAGGGACGCCATGGAGCGGTCTCAGAGAACCAGCCGAAGCGGAAGGCCTCCTATGCGCAGCCAGAATTCAGAAGAGGAGAGTCCACTTAGTCCGGTTGGAAAGCCTGTGGGCATTGGAAGAGGCTCTGGCATACCTGAAGCCCATGATGTGAGGAACCAGTATGGCTCCAGCCATTCACTGCCAGATGTGCAGGACCATCATAAGAAGGACCTGCCTAGGAGTCATGTCTATAAACCAGATGACCCTTACCTCGTAGATGACATGCACTGTGCTGTTTCTGACAGTGAAGGTAACTGGTGCTGAATATATTTGGCTCTCCACCTTTAACGTGTGCTGCAAAGGGCCTGCATGCCAAGTGTGGAATTATAAGAAGAGTGACTTTGTTTGTCTTGTCTTTTTTTAATGGAATGATCCCTTTCTTGAATTAAGCCAAAAATGCCTGTTTTATATTTCTGTGTTGCACGCTTAGTTTTTGTCACGTTTTTTTAGGATTTTTGTTTCTTCTGTTTGAGAACTTTGCATGGCTCTGGGATGTTGAGCATGTTCTCCCAGTTATATTTGCACGGCTTCATCTGCATGAAATCCCTCTCACAACCTACTGTAAAACAATTGACTGATTATGTTTGTTTTGGTTTTAAAAGCCTATCATTTGGGCCAAGAGGAGACTGATTGGTTTGAGAAGCCACGGGAGGCCCGTTCTGATCGCTCAAGACATCATGGAGGTGGAGGTCACTCATCCACAGGTAGGCGTGGTAAACACACCTATCATGATTATGATGAACCTCCAGAGGAATACTGTCCCCAGGATGAGTACAACCAACAACGCCACCCCTCTTCCACAACACCACGGGATCACCGTCCACACGGCAGCAGCTCCGGCAGACACAGCTCTTCTCGCCACTCCTCAGAGGATCCCCGGTCATCCCGTTCTTCCAGGGCACACCCCAAAGACCCATCCGTCCGCCCCGAAGGCAGAGGCTCTTCGACTGCACAAAGAAGGAGTGGTCCAGACTCCCGTTCTGCACAGGGAAGCCCACGAAACTCGGGCGACTTTTCACGCGACCCAGCCTCCAGTCATCACCACGGCACTGGGGGAAGGAGTCAGAGACCCCCAGGAGACCGCACATCCTCCAGAAGGCAAGAGCCTTCAGCTGCAGGGCCTAAAACACAACAGCAGCCGCAGCAGCCGCAGCAGCAGCAGCAGCAGCAGCAGCAGCCCTCTCAGGGCCATGCTGGGCAGCAGCGGCCAGGTGGTCAAGGCCAGTCTGGGAGACATCCAGGCTCCGAACCTATCGAAGGAAGCCAGCAGGCCCAGCAGCAGCAGCAGCAGCAGCAGCAGCAGCAGAGTGCTCAACAACAGCCTCAGCAGCATCAGACGCAGCATCAGCCACAGCCGCCGCAGCCGCACCAGCAGCAGCAGCAGCAGCAGCACCAGCAGCAGCAGCAACAACCCCAGCAGCACAGTCAGACCCCTCAGAGCAGCCAGCTTACAACAACAACCACAGGTGCTGGACCGGCACAGCAGCAGCCCAAACCCGGCCAAGCCCCACCGCAGGGACGACAGCCAGGAATAGGGTCTGCGGCAGGGCAGCCGACCACCACAGCGGTGAGTAGACGGTAGCCTTGTTTGCTTTGCATACATTAAAAGACTTTACACATAGGGATATGCTATTTTCTTTTTCTGATTAAAAATATTGGTTGGTAAGGCTAACAGATAATAATTATTTTCATAAAATGCCTCTGAAGTGGTATAAAGCTTTCAAAAAACTGGATGTGTTTGTGTGGGAACAATCTCACTGAAAAAAAGAAACTTCTATCGCATCGTGATCATGATATTAAATTTACACTGACACTGAGTTATGGAGGAAAGAAGAAGAATTACACTGATATATCAACAAAACATAGAATAGTTACTAACTACATATGTAAATATTTAAAATGTAAGTTAATATAACAATACTCTATAATAATATATATTATCAAGTGAAACTTTGCCTATAACTCCATATTTGACTCTGTTCTGTTCACAGGCAAAAGTGGATGCTACACCTGCAGCAGCAGCCACAGGAATAAAACCTACAACAGGAGGCCCATCAGCACCTCAACCTACCAAAATTGCTACACCTCCTCTTACAGGCATTGGTTAGTCTAAGATCCACCATAACTTTACACCTAACAAGGACCAAAGGACAAACAACGAAATATGTGATGTTTTGTTCTTTGTTGTTTGCAGGCTCCAAGGCCCCCCCTGTTGGGATTGGTAGCAAACCCGTTGTCATAGGCAATGCTGCAGCAGGACAAGCTCCCGCTGAAGGGGACAACGTTCTAACTAAAATCCTGCAGGGAGGGGCAGCAGAGCAGGCTGGAAAACTGGGAGATGGTACAGTCATCAATAAATAAATATATAAGAAACTGAAATACATGTATTTCTTTGGGTCCAGCGAATGTTAATTCATGTTTGGGTCGGACTGTCTTCTGACATCTGCCTCCTCTTTGTCAATGTTGTAGCTTTGACTGGCCTTGGGAAGAAGTTCACTTCATTTTGGTGAACTTAAGAGAGGATGGTAAGTGAGTGGATTTTTGTTTTACATGCATCAGCATCTCAAACTCTTTATGTTTTTTAAACATTCAATATAACATGGATTGATCTCAGGGCAGTTAGCAAAAGCTAGCAGCCTTCGTATTAACAACAGACATTTTTTAAATGCTTCCTTGCAGTAAATTAGGGATGTTTGGGAAATTATAATGTATGTTTTTATTGATTCACCTGTTTATTTTCAATAATATGTGCTTTTTCAGGTTGCAGAGTTAACATGAGATGGATTGGTAACTTTGTACTTGAAAACCTATGAAACTGCATTAAATACATTTCACCATACAGAAGCAACAGAGAAAGAGACATCCTGCATCAGTGAGTATCTCATTAACTCTTTATCCTTGTGAAATTGTGCTTTTTTTTAAAACTATGTCTTTATGATAAATATAGTGTCACATGCTCCCCTGAACATTAAACTGTTAAAAATGTGATAATGTGTTCATCCACATTTTGTGACACTTTTATTGTGTAAAACAAAATCAGAAATGGGGGAACTTGGTAAACTGTTGATCAATGCTGATATTTTGCGTTTTATCCCCGTTTTTGAGTCATTAATTACAGAGTGACTCAAAAACTGTGAAAAAACACAGAATACTGTCACACTCTGATTAATTGATTAAGTGTTTAATCAGCTGGATCTTTACATAGATTAGCATAGTGTGTGTCTGCATAATAACAAGACTCAAACAAAGTGATGACTGATTAAACTCTGTAAGTGTATATTCTGACTGATCCGCTGTACCTTTCCCTTACCCCAAATTACTGAACAGAGCTGGATTTAAAAGATGACTTGTCAGCACTGAATTCCCCAGACATGGGCACACGATTGAAGTTAATTAAATACGGGTGATCGCTTCGTCAGCACGGTGTTTCAAGACATGAGCAGAGGGCTGAGATGCCTGAAAGAATGATGATTGAGGAGACGTCATATGCCTCATTGGACCAATGGTAACTGTGTTTGTGTGTGCTCATGCATCTTTGTTGGTCCTGTTAAATTATGGGTTGATTGAATTTGGTTTTGTCATTGTTTTTTTTTCGTGTTTTCTATTATTGGTTCACCCTGTGTCAGGTCAGGTTATTAAAGTAACTTCTCGCTTTAACTTTCTGGTGCAGAGGTCAGAAGCCAAATTCAAGAAAAAGAAAGGTCAGCACTTGTATGGTTTACCTTCTGACTCCACACACACCTAATAATCTGGGCCAAGCAAAGTGGGCTATAATTAGCCTGAGAAGGCTAACTGTGGCTTTGCTTTAATGTCACACACGCAAAGACTCACAGGGACAAGAGCACATGCAGACACACAGAATGAGACACACTGACTCATGGTCAGCATCACTCATTACATGGTAGATTCAATTTACGGACTAATTCTGCTCAATGAAGCAGAACTACAGCAGCAAAATAAAACAGATTTTCATGCACTTTATCTAGCACCTGTCAAAACGAGCACTGTGACTGGAACTGGTTGAAGTTGTTGCTCATTCTTGTGAAGGTATATCAATCAGCTGCTATGTCGACACAATATCAGTAGCTGTATCAATTCATCTGTGTGTCTGTGGCCAGTCTCAGGATTTAGTGTGGTAGCGTGAAGATCAACCCAACTCAGTGCTTCTTTGAGCAGGAGGCTAGCCTGCTCAGCCCTGTGGATTACTACCAATACCAGCCAGGCTGTGATTGGCTGGAGTGTCACAGGGAGTAAAGGACAGTAAGCCTGCAGAGCTGTAACATAAACACTGCAGGTTTTTGTCTATGACAGTTGTGTAATGCTGTGAAATGGGCAATTGCAATACATGCTGATTTTTTAAATATATATTAATATACGTATATACATATTTATTTTATTTATAGTGGTTTAGTCTACATTGCTGCAGGATTGTGTGTATCCATCTGGTCTGAAGAATGTTGTATTGTGAAATGATTAACCTGCTAACATTCACATATCCACTGTTTTTATTTCAGGAAGAACAATCAATAATGAGGATGTGGAGAAGCAGAGTAGAGAGGGGGAAGGGGGACTCATGGTCTGCTTCCCCCTCTCTTCTGTTTGAGAAAGCCCCCTAGGATTTTTCTGACAGTAAAAGGCCCGTTAACTGAGGTACCTGGATATCATGGGAGAGATTCAGCGTATTTGGTCGTGCATGGCTCTAAAAAAACAGTTCTGTAAAGGAAGCCCTACAGCGCCCTCTACAGGAATGTTGATAGAACGCCACTCATGTCTGAGGAGTACACATCTGGCAAGGATATTTGATTTTTTTATTGACTTCTTCACAGCCTCTTCATGCAAAACAACGTGAAAAAAGAAGACACATTTTCATAGGTTTTCCTCGTATCAAAGATACCGATCTTTACCCACAACAATGACACCACATACCTGGAGTAGACGAGGTGTATCACGGCAATGACAACCAACTTAATGACTCCACTACAATTCTTGAACGCTTGGTTTCTCTGATCTCTGCAGTACATTCCAGTATAGGGAATTTGACCCTTTCTTTGAATGTGTTTTTATTTCTCCTATTCTCCTTTTGTTTGATGTCTACAGAATGCATTGCGTAAATGTGGACATGAGAATGCACGCACAAATATTTGAAAAAAACAAAAAAAAACAAGTCCATATCAATATGTTTTCAACACCTATGAGATGCCACTAGTCGTCAGCTGTAGGTTTTTAGGGAAGGAAGTACTACCAGTGTGCCCACAAGTGTGAGATTCACACTGATGAGAGGACCAAACGAGAGAGTGGCCACGGCTTTTAATTAGCCATCGAAAAGCCATCTTTATAGTCAGCACCAGAGCCAACTATAATGCTCTGGGGCTGACTATGAAAAGGATAAAGCCCCAGAGGGGACTTTATCTTTTTTATTGATTTGTCTCATCTTTTAGTTTCTTTTCATTTTTGCCTGATATTCACTGAATGGAAGAGCCTTATTCAGTACATGTTTTTACTTGTATACCTCATATGTTTTAAAATGTCCAAGTCATCATGCATTTCTTTTTACACAACTGTATACTATTGTATGTACATAAAACAAATAAGAGTTCTAATTATGTAAGTTTTTCATTTGTGTATTTATGGATTCACTCTCCAGTGAGTTTTTTGTTTTGTGTTTTTCTTTGGTAAAACTTTATATTTTTCACTTTTTATTGGTTCTAATCTGTTTTCTTGCATCAAATAATTTGCTTGTTGATTTTAAAAGCAATAGCATGCAGAAAATGGTATATAGCACAAATGTGTAAATGTTATTTGAATTAGTGATGGGAAATATCAAACACTTCTGTCGATAAATAGCCGTAATACAATTTGTCAAAGGGTTTACAACCACAGTACCATGTCCAGAGGTGCATGTTATGTGCAGACGCATAAGAGCATGCAGGCAGGTACGAACACTCTCACACACTCTATCTATCTCTTGCAAACACAAATGCACACACACAGACACTTTGCACATCACACACTTTGCACCATAGTTACACTTAAGAGCCAAGGTTAATTGTGTTGTCCACCAAATAGACCTGCTAATCTCCTGCTGATTAATGAGGATGATCTCACTAACTAGCTGGGCCCACTGCCTCTATTTCTGCAAACACACGTACACACACACGTACACACACACACACACTCGCACACACACTCGCACACACAGACAGACAGACAGACAGACAGACAGACAGACACACACACACACACACACACACACACACACACACGCATACAGATAATAGAGAGGTTGAAAGCAATTATCAATTCAAATGTTCTATGCAATGACTCATTTTGAACCTGGAAGTGATTCTGCCCAAAACAGTTTGTAATCATCATTGTATTCACAAGAAAACAACAAAAGTATGAACTAAAATAGTAAAAAAAAAAGAAAGAAAAAATGGTCATGAAAATGTTTTTACTTAGCAACTTGTCTGTATGAATTTGAATATTGAATATTGAACTAGAATTGTTTTTATTTTCGTGGCATGTTTTGACCCCTCATTCCCCACACAGGGGACTTGTTGCCAAAGGGTAAACTGTGTAGACTGTCAGTTTTGAATGTCCACCATCATGTTGCTTTAAAGCATGGGTTTGCTTGGCTTTGTCTGGCTGTTTGTAGGCCCTCATTCAGTTTTTGTGCGTTTTGGCTGACCTGGGCTCCTCAGTGTTTGGCTTGCAGTGACTGTCTGTGCTGCTATAAACCTGTGATACAGATGGCCAGCACTTCTCATTAATAATTGTCAATGTACATATTGGGTGTCAGTATAACCTGTGGGTTGAATGGAATGCTTCTAATGGATATTTCATTGTTGATGAAATCACTCAGCAGCCAAGCCATTGGAAAGGTGCATGATTAGATCTTATATTCTTGGAAGTATACCTGAATAAAAAAAAAAGGTAAGGCATGATTACACCAAGGTTTGCCTAACGAACCTTGACTTTCACAGGCCAACGTAGAGAATATTGATGAGTAAAATGTTCAGCCAGTCGACCAATCAGGGCATGTCATTGTCATACAAAGCACAAGCCTGACTGGTAGCACTAGTTGCTCGATGAAACGCAGAAATATGGAGGTAACTTAACAGTGCCTCCAACTGAACAGTGTAAGATCTAAATCAAAGCAAGAGGGGCAGATGCTATCTGGCAGATATGAGGTGCACGAGACAAAACAGCCTTCAGTGCAGCTGTCTGATTGACTCACACACATTCTTACTGTAAATACAAATTCATTCTTCTGTACAGCTTTTGAGTTCTGAGTACGGCTGTCATGTGCATCCCCATGCCGTATTTGCTGCCAACTTTTGTGTATAAAAAGAATATTTATTACCACAATAATGAGGATGATCATGAAACTAATGATAATAATGATTATTATTGCATAAGCATAGTGTATGTGGCTGACGTGTATTGACTGTTTACAGCAGTGGAACAAAACGTGTGTTCAGAAACATATTCAGTCTGTGTATAGTTTCTATACATATTGTGTTTGTAAAACAAGAAGAAGGCCCCTCAGCAATTGCAGAGCAGAACGCCTTTGTCAGGCATCAGGAGGTCTTCGGTTAAATTGATATGATCTGCAAGGTGACGAGGGTAAAGGGAAGCAGTGGGAAAAAAATGAAACAAAAAATCTGGAAAATGTCATTCACTGTTGTAAGTGCAATGGGCAAAACGTCAGTCGTGTATCCATTGTGAAACCTTGTGTTCTATTCAGTGTATTCCTGTAAACAGATAGAGTAAATTTTGGTGCATCATGTCAAGTAATGTGATTAATGAAAATATTGACCCTGCAATTTCCAAACAGAGAGAAGAATAAAAAGAAAAGGAATATATTGTGGTTATTGTCTCCAGTCTTGTGTGTGTGTGTGTGTGTGTGTGTGTGTGTGTGTGTGTGTGTGTGTGTGTGTGTGTGTGTGTGTGTGTGTGTGTGTGGAAGTCACCTTTTTCCTTGCTGTGCTGATAGCAACACTTGGTAAGTTGTACATAGCTCTGCTGCAGACTGAAGAGGGATCAAGAGTTAGAATTTGAATGCAACAAGACTGTTCAGATAAGACCAGGCTTTACTCGCTGAAGCAGTGATGACTTATCCCGTAGTGGGTGGGAAGGAAGCAGAGGCAGTGAGAGGGGAAGTGTTTGCCAATGCAAAGAGATTGAGGTGTTAGGGTGTGAGATTTGTGACTGTGTCTGCATGTTTGTATCAGGAAGAGAGAGAGAGAATTTGAATAGTTTAAACTATCCATCCATCCGTCCGTCTGTCTGTCCCCATCCATCCATCCATCCATCAATGCATCCATTCTTCCATCTATCTTTTGTGTCTTCAGTCATGTTTGTAAGTATAGCCTATGGTACAATGCAAACAGCGCAAAAATGATGTTTGTTTTTTAAAGAAAAATAGCAGTTTTTCTTTTTTTTTAAAAATGTATACAGAAACATAGGTATTCATGTATTTTTTACCTTTGACAAAACCCACATTATCCACAATGCAACTCGATAAGCTACAAAGGTAAGCTTGCTCGTTTCTAACTCCACTTTACCAAATGTGTTTTATTTTCAGACTTGTAATCCTAAGAACCAACCAATAGTGACTCAAGTGAAATAATTTGAGGTCATTTATCCGATCTTAAGCATCTTCCTCTGGAGCTACAAAAGACTTTAAATATAGTACTTTGTCTCTTTTTTAATATGGCAGTTGTACTCCCAAAGACCTGTTAACACAACCCATTCTGCTGCTTTCATATCCGTCAGAGCAAAGCAGTAATGGTTTCATCTGCAGATCTTTGCTGCCCTCATCTGGTTATATACATAAGTGGAAGCAGGATATAACCTATCTTTTCATACAATTACTTCTAAAAAATAAATACTGTGTGTACCTACTTCAAAAAAGCAAGAAGTAGTGTTAACTGTCACATGTAATATGTTACTGTAGCGAAGTAGTAATTGTATTCAAGTTGAAAAAAGGAAGGACTACAAATTGTACCTTTTGCAATTGAACTCAAGTTGGTAGGCTGACTCAGTATGAACCAAGTTAAAGTCTTGAGTTGGGGTTGGTGTCTGGAAAGGGTTTGGAAATATTATTAATTCATTTAGGCTGTCATTTGGCTTCAGAAATCAATAATACATGTATGGGCATCTTGTCAAAATAGTGAAGTGTAAACATTCCTAATGAAACCGATATAAATGTTAATGTAAATGCTATATCCTTGATGTTAATCCTGAATTTAAAAGGTCAATTATATTTGCATTGTCAACATAGTCAAAGAGGTGAAAAAATGTACCTGAACTTTCACTTAATTCTGCGGCTAAAACAAGGGTAATGGTTTCTTTAATGAGGTCAGTCTCTGTACTATGACCTAATTTAAATGTATGAAAACTTGACAGATCTCGAAGCCCTGAAATATGAGCAGAACCTTGGGAAGACATAGCAGATGGTATTTTAAAGACTTGAAACTTCTTTCCCTACTTTTGAGGTTGAATTGCGAGAAACAAAATGGAAAGTGTCAGTTTCAAGAGAGCCATTGACCCTGCTGTACCATACAATAACCAATCGCACAAAAGCAATTTTAAAAGAAAGTAAGTGAGGGCTTCATACAAGATATATTTTGTGTTGAAGATGATCGCTACATAGGTCAACAAAGGTTAAAACACCACTAAAGCTTCTGTATTAAGTGACCCATAAATGAAAGTGTTGTGAAGCCTTAAGTGCTCAATCTTTGATCTAACAAGGATTTATTGCTAGGCCCGACGGCTGACTCTACAGCACTGGTGTCTAACTTTTTTTTCCCTTCAGGTCAACTGAAGCGTATTTAACATCATCATGATATATAAAGCTGCTGAGCGACCCTTAGTATAGACTGTTAGAGGTCACTCACGCTTTGTTACTTAATAGACATTTCTCTGTTTCTGTTTTGTCTGTGCAACAGCAGTCTTTTAACTGAACCAGATCTGTCCCATCTCTCCTTACAGAGCAGGTGAATGTTTGTATCCAGCAGGTTGATTAATGTTTGTTCATAACTGTCGTCATCTGTAGATCTCTTGACCTAACCATCCGTTACTTAATGGCATGAATTAGACTATAATTGGGATGCTTGCAAATTTCTATTTCCTGAAAGCCATGACAACAGCTTCAGCATCTGAAGATAATCAGGTTATTTCCATCAGGGATGACATCAGAGGAAAATTTGTGACTAAGCCTCATGTGATAAGAAGTGTGACACAGAGCGGTAGAGGAACTGAGAATGACTCATTTTGCAAATTCATTAATTATTTGTTATTGCTACAGCCACAGTGCACTTGCACATCACCATAGTTGAGCCAATCTATTAAAATTAAGCTGATTCAAAGAAAGAAATCACGGCTCAGGTTTTCCTTGCCCACCTGCCACTCACAGTCTTAATCTGCGTGCTTGCCAGTCCTACAGACTGTATAATCAATACACAACACTTTCATAATGAAACAATCCTTTTCCAGGGTTTGGTTGTGGAGTAATGCTGTCCCACCTAAATAAAAGATGAATAATCTTGAATCAAGGATTTGTTTCAGAAAAATTTAAATAAACTGATGATCGGATTTCAGACTCCAAAACAGGTTTGAACTTTAACTTGTCCTTATGATTGTCCCTGTAAACTAACCCTAAACAAAGTTAATGTTAATGTATACTCTTAGCCAGACATGTGGACTCGAGTCACATGACTTGGACTCGAGTCAGACTCGAGTCATGATTTTAATGACTTCAGACTTGACTTGATCAACTTCGGCATGACTTACGACTCGACTTGGACTTGAATACTATTAACTCGAGACTTGACTCGGACTTTGCCTCTTTTACTTGTAATGACTTGACATCCCTCGAGTCAAAAGCTAAATTTCCTGATCATGGACATCCTTCCCTGCAATGCGAACCTGCGAAGCCCCAAAGACCGCAAAGTGAGAGAGCCGGCAGGCAAGTGCGAGCAATGCAATCATGTGGTGGATTTTGGCCTTTTTGGATTGGATCAGGGACCTAACCAGCGTGATTGGATAATCCCCGGGTTTCCCCTCATTAATATTCACGATTTCCCCGGATTTCATCTACGGAAAAGATGCAATTGTGCCACGGAAGGGAAGCCTAGTCGAGAGCTGTCCGTCTGGTCTGCGTCTCTCTCTCTCTCTCTCTCTCTCTCTCTCTCTCTCTCTCTCTCACACCCTTACATTTGGAGGCACAACCAGAGAAAAATAAATGTTCCTGATGACTGTACCCGTATTTTTCTCTCAACTGTACTGATTTCTGTTGCACAGATATTGTAGTTCTGCACAGATGTTGAACACACTGTTGTCAAAGTTGACTTTACAAATGCTATTCATCTTAAGTTCATCAGACATCTTCTTATTTTCACACACACACACACACACACACACACACACACACACACACACACACACACACACACACACACACACACACACACACACACACACACACACACACACACGAACACACTCACATACAGTACACAAATAACTAAGATTAGGGAGGTGTACTCTGTCTCTCTCTCTGTCTGTCTGTCTCTCAAGCGCCTACCCCCAGCACCTTTCATTGTGTGTAGTCATGCTGCTTAATTGTTATGCAGATTAAACATTGTTTTATTGAAATATTAGGTTTCTTTGTGATTTAAGCAAAATGTTGACCTACTGTAACTGGCATCCACTGAAGCATCAATGCCAGTTACATGCATCCACACAGTCCATGCCTCACTAGTCAAGGCGCTTTACCAACTTTAGGATGACAGTGGTGCCTTCCGTGCTCATACATTTCTAACCCACCATTCACACACAATACTTTGAAGGTCTTTGGGCGCATGCGTATATACAGATATATAAAATATATGCATAGTTTAATCTGTATGTATAAAAAAATACTGAAGATTAGGTTGATATGTTGAAATTGTGTGATCGTTAGTCTGATAATGGCATTATTAAGTGAAGAGTACATGATGACTTGTTCAGGACTCGAAGAAGCTTGGGACTTGGACTTGGACTCGACTTGGCTTTGGTGTTACTTGGACTTGGACTCGACTTGCCCTTCTCTGTCTTTACTTGGGACTTGACTTGGACTTGACTGCTGAGACTTGGGACTTACTTGGGACTTGCCAAACAGTGACTTGGTCCCACCTCTGCTCTTAGCATACACCTGCTTGTAACAGAGAACAGTTTGGTTTCTCGTGGTATGATAATTGCATGGAATAAACTACCTCAAGTGCTGTGTTAAACCCTTTAAGATTATGTATAAGAAGAGGCACCTCACAGTGTCAAGTACCAGAGTGTCTTGTCTTTGTACGAAACAATTATTTTTGCAAACAACAATGCGCATGCTCAAAGCCTATGCCAATGAAAATGGATGGCACAATTGTAACTCCCTTTTTCCCAACTGCAATCGGATTGGCTGTTTGCCAAACGCTGCGGTAGTTAGCAGTGAGTGTTTCTTTTACAGATGTTAGTAACTTTAAAAACTACAAACAAGTTTAGTCACGATGAAAAACTGTAAGATTAAACACCTTGGTGCCGATCAGCTGCGGGACATTGTTACAAACCACGCAGCTGGTTGATAAATAATCTGATTTTACATTGAGTGGTTTTCCAGAAAACACATGCTAGCATGCCATGGAGTCTGTTTAGCTTACTGTAATTGTTATTCACGGAGATAGTTCGAACTTTTGGGATCTCAAGCATCTTGTTGAGAGTATCACCAAATATGAAAGCACCAGAACAACGCGAAGAAATTGGAGCAAATTCCTCCAAACTGCGCATCTACCTGGACTGGATAAATTAAACACTAGATTGATATAAACAGGTAGGCTATGTGCAAAGTCAGGTTATCACCCTTATTAAACTGTGTGGGAAATGTTAAGTTACTCATTATGTTAATAAGTAAAGTTCTCTTACGTTTTGATTTTGCAGCTGTGGATAGAAACTGTTATAGTTGTTGTCCCATCATGTTCTGTTGTCATGAACGTCACTGTAGACTACACCTGAAAAGCAGTGTGCTTTTGGCCTGTTAAGGAGACTGCTGACATACATACATACATACATACATAGGCTACATACATACATACATACATACTATAAAAAAAACTTTGCACAAGATAACGCTTAAATAAAATGTTTTTCTGTAATTAAATAAATAACACAATGACACAAATGTAACATGAGATTAAAATAATGAAGTAGCTTTTTATTATAAGGAGTTACATCTTTTACTATTTTGAACTAATTATAGTTACTTTTCAGATTATTAATTCACGTGATTCCTTTTTAAAAAGTAATTAAGTATTTATTTACTCGACTGAGAATACTTTGGAGCTCCATAAAATGCATGGTTCACAATTAGACATTAATGTATATTTTGAAATGTTTTTCTTTTAATTTGTGAACATCATTATTTGTAATGCAGTCATATAAGCAGTTGTTGTCTTGTGTCTTGCAAAACAAATCCAAGCAGGCTGATAACCAAGTGATACAGTGCTTTAAAAAATAAATGCTTCCATCAACAACGTCTGTATAGTTTCCATCAACAATGTTTTTCCTTTGATGGCTTCTGGACTGCTTTGGCCGACAAGGATTGCACTGAGAGCTTCACCATGGGCCTGAGTCTTCAGAGGGTCTCTGCTGTGGAAGACCTCCTGGTTCGTTCCTTTGTCTAAAGTGCTGTCCCTAAGATGCTGTGTCCCATGACTCAAAGGGACCTTTGTTACACACTTTTACCTTAACTAATGTTTGTATTAATTTAAGAGGGATAAGAAGCCAAGACTTGCCATGACCCCCGCAAGGGACAAGAAAACCTAACTAGCCAGTTCCAGCGACCTCATAGTCTAAATCTAAATACCACATAGAAGAAAGAGGTATTCAATCACCTGGCGCCTAAAAGGAATGTTTATATAACAGTGATTAGTATGAGAGAATAAAAACTGAGTGTCTGTGTGTTCAGGACACAGAAATGCTGATGCTTCTCCTTTGGGCCCTGTCAAGCTCACTTAGCATCAGTGTTTACAATTCAAAATAGTCCCAGTAATTCCAGGAGGCCTGAAGGCAGGCAAAAGCGGATGGAAGAAAGGATCTAGGGGCATTGTTTCAGCTTTGTAAACCCTGCAGGGCTGTCTGTTCGAACACTTATGAAAGACGTGCGCATCTCGTTGTGAAGTCACAGTGTGTGATGTCATTAGTTCAGATTGATACATCCTGTGACAAATGATCCTCCGTCAAGCCTGCTCACTGTGGTTCCTATCATAATGTATGATAATACATCATCATACGTCACTGCTTTTTTGTTTTGGTCACTCCCCATCTACTTAAAAACAATACCTTTCGCAGTTCTGCATTACTTGCATTTCGAACTAGATGGAAGAGTTTGATATTTTACAGAAATACTCGTACTTCTTGCTGGAGGTTAAATAGATTAAAATACAATTTTGCACCGCCTGCACACATGGAACTACGTTTTTGTGGATGTGAATTAAAGCAATACATTTCTCCTTGTGTGCTTTACTAACAGAAAAAGTGGATTTCTGCTTGTTAAGCCGTGCCAACTATGCCTACATATACCAGGATGCATCACATGTGAGCGCGAGGGGCCTGAGGGTCTCACCAGCTGTGTCCTCTACTGAGCAAATCCAGCAGAAGCTTCTCTCATTCCTTGGGCCTTAAACTGTGGCTAAAATGAATACGGTTGCATATTGACTCAACCAAAACCCTGTTTAATGTACCCTTGTCTGTAACATTCTTTGCACCTATATTTTGGATTTCCATAAACGGTACGCCTACGCTGCTTTAAATCTAGCTAGTTAAATTACTGTCACATCAAATTACAATGCTGGATGCCGGGGAAAAAAACAGATTTTGCAGCTGCAAACTTAGCGTTCTTGGTCAACATAGCACAAGATGAGGAATGTATTGCTTTTATTTACCATTGACACTAGTTGGACCTTTCCTTTAACAACTTAGACTGCTGGTAGGTGGATAGTGTTAGGCTACCTTTATACAGATTTAGACTGGCTTTTTTCTGAATCTAGTCTTTATGCTAAGATATGCTTACATGTGGCTATAGGTTTATATTTAACTGACATGAGAGTGGAATTGATTTTCCCATTTAACTGTGCAAGTCTCCCCAAGTGGAGCAAGCTTTTATTATCCGCCCCTGCTTATTTGATCCACTTTGCACGAGGTGTTGGGGTAATTCTGTTTCTTCTACTCAGCCAATAAGAATTAAGTGGATCAGATGTGCAAGAGTAGTGGAGGAAGAAATGACAAGATGAAAATATTGAGGATTTTTTCCCCCAGAGTTAAGCCTGCCAGGCGTGCAAATCCATCCGCCTACGCTTGGATCCACACACTAGTCCATTTCCTAATTTAACCCCAACCCTAATTTACCTACAGCAATAAGTCAGAATGTCTTGATGAGGGTGACACACAGCTGATACGAAAGGCTGACTAAGACTCAACATAAAGGGCAAAACATACCCCATCGAAAACCCTTCTGCCGGCTGATATAAAGCCACTTATCTAAGGCCCTCCTACCCATGAATACAGTAACTAAATCACACTGTTCCGGGCACCTGTAATTAAATGAAAGATAACAACATCCACTGAAGAGACAAAGATACCTCAAATAACAAACTGAAACGCATTTTATTATTGTGTGGTGACTTTGTCAATAATTACCATTCAACACCAAGATGATGTGAAATTGAGAGCAGGCCGCTCCCGGATCTCCTCCGCCCATCCCCTGCTGCCAGCTGCCTCTGTAGTGATGCTGCTCCTGTGTGTAGAGGAGGAGAGAGCCGCTGCCCAATGACAGCGCAGGATGCTCACAGAGGCTGCTCCGGTGAATGGAGGCGACAAGATGCCATATCAAGCGGTGAAGGGGAGGAATTAACATCGAGCAAGGTACATTTGGCTCTTCTATTTTAAACAAAGTCTTTCTGCGTTGCTTTATCGAAGTGTGCCACGTGTGTCCTTTCGTTTTTTCGTTCGTCATGTGAGCGATGTGGCTTTAGAAGAACAGGCTATACATTTAAACCCATTCCGGTGGTCGTCGATGTGCATGGACACAGCCAGTCAGTGCAGACTTGATACCTGGAATTTGTACTTTAAAGCCGTGTGGAAACGATAGTTCAGCGACGTATTTAAAAATGAAGGTTTCAGTCGGCTTCCCTACCGCGGGTAAGAAAAATATTTCATTGGTGTATCAGGTACGCACACCACGCCGGAGCCATCGAAAATGTAGGCCCAATGAGCTGTCAATTGGTCAGTCGTGCCTCCTATGCTGCATCAAATGTTAGTCAGCCTACATCACCAGTAAGAAAACATAAATATTTGTAAATATTTGATAGCAAACGGAAGGCTCAGTGTGTAGCATGATTAAGATTAACATCTGCCGAGGACGTTTCATACGAGAGACTCTCTTTGCATTCACAAGCCATTTCTAAGCAGGGCTTTTGTTGTATATTGAATTTTGGTGGACCGGTGATCTCAGGCCATTTCAAGTCCCACACTTGTATTTTATCATCCAATCGTTTAACTCTGTTGGAAGCACGGGGTTGGTAATGCTGTGTAGTAATACGTGATGAGGACGCTGCATGTGTTGCACTTGCTCAAGTAGCACTGCACTGCACTGAACAGCCTGGCATTTCTTTTCACAGGAAATGCCTTTATTATCAACCCATTGGAAAGGCTATTTTTAGAAAAATCCCTTTTGTCCACCCTAGACATGCGCTCTGACCTCAAAAGCATGTTCTCACAGTCAAAGATCACTGCTTCTTATTAGTAGTCTTATTCAGATTGGAAAGAGTTGGAACAAAATGCCTGCATGCTGTCTTTCAAAATGTCATGATCGCCTTATAGAAAAAGACTCTCCATAACCCCACTGATACACTCAGCATCGCCTGTGGTGAAATCTCTGTGTCAGAACATCTGAATCCTTCCCTCTGTTAACGCACCACTGCTCTTTGAATTGCCAGTGATCATTTAATCAGTGGCCTGGAGTATTACTGGCATTAACCGACAGGATTTTGGGTCCTGTTAACAGTAATTACTCAATACCTGAGCAGTGGTCACACATGACCGTTAGGCCATAAGCCACAGAAAGCTGCATGGAAAACATTTATCTATGAAGTGTAGTTTACCTTTGTATGTTTTTGTCAGTATCCTTTCTTAAGTGTACTGATGGATTACAATTGACCTTCTCAGCTGGCCTCTCTCATATTTTACAGTTTTATCACTTTTTCTGCAATGATCTAATTATTGCACTTTGGTCATTTCCCTTTGCCCAACCTAAGAAATGAGCCTTACTGCTCTGTGGATATGTGGAAAAAAGGTGTAGAACATTATTTTGTCTGGTAAGGATTTGTGCACAATGTCACAATATTTGTTAAATTACATGTCCAATATGTACGTGATTGATAATTGTATGATTGTATGCATTTTTTATTGCATGGATAAGAATATTAATTAATTACTAAAAAATGTTTGCAGCTTATCCCTTTACACTTTTACTTTTTGGATCAAACCATATCAGTATTCCCTTACTTAAAGTAAACATTACCGTTTAACAGATTATGATATATGATATTTTATTAACGCACAATATGCGGCGATACAGTACAAATTCAAGCAAGAGGCATTTAAGTAAGGATATTTTACTTCTGTTGAGACAATAGAAGTGGAAGTCTGTAATGTACACATTTATTTAACCAAGTTTTCCTCTATTAGGCATTTGTCATCATGATTTATTAGCCTAGATATTTTTTGGCATATGTGAAAATGTAATAAATAGCCGAGGGTGAAAATTTGAATTAACAAAGATGAAGCTAGAATGAACGATTGGAGGTTGTGGTTAGATGGCACACAGCCCAGATCACTGGCCCACCCGTGCGACACAGTTGGCATTATCTTTTTTGGCATCACGTAACATGATTTTAATGTAATTCACAATAACAAATGCAGCAAGATAAGTGAATCACAGCTGAAGTTTAATAACACTTACTAGAATGTGTCTGCCGACAAATACGATTTATATCTATCTGTTTTCAAGGTAAGACAAGGCAACTTAAAGGGTACAAACAAGCTACTGCCTGAATCACAGGAACAACAGTAGCAACATGAAAAAGGCACAGTCATTAAGGTAGACTGATGCTTCATGTTCATTATGTTTGGCCTTAATCCACTGTTAGGCAAGTTTCCACCCAAAAAATAAGACAATTTCATTACGAGGCTCAACAGACAAGACATAAAGCAGGTCAACTATAATGTAATATAAGATACTTTTGCCTATTCTTCCAATTGCTGGATTTTGTTTTTGCTACAAATACATTTCCCAAGCAGACTACAGACCTGCTGTAGCAAGCTGACTAATGCAGAGTAAAGTGTTCTTTGTTTGTGTGTATTTAATTTATGCATGTACTGTATCTCACAGGAACTGAACAGCAGAAATATAAGTTGGTGTACATTGTTCTTATACTATAAAAGCAAAATGTTAACACATGCTCTGTCCAATCCAAATTCAGCTGATTTGTTCTGCCATTTTATTTTAGGACTTTGCTATCCACTCAGACACCTTTTTACTTAATTCTACTAGCAGTGACGATAGTGTCATATCCGACTGCAGTGATTACCCCCTAGCTACGTGTTTTCGGTGAGTGCAACTGAGGGTCTTGTCATCCAAAACGTCCTACTCCGAGGAAACCTGTTGACACATGAATAGTCATTGCATCAGTAATTCTTTCCATTAAAGGAAACGAGGGGTGATTGGGATTGTTACAAAGAAACTTCTCCATGAAGCCTTCAGGCTGTCATGTCAGCTTGACACTGCAGCAACACCCACCCACTTTGTTTGGCCACTTTTTTTGGAACTTATGCTACCGTCATGTGAGACGACTGAGGTGCTTCATCTGCGTTAGCCCCGGCATAGTCACCATGGCAACTGGGTCTGAGCAGCAAGTGTCACCCGAGGAGAAAAGTGCCACAGTTCACTTTGATGGAAGAGTCAAAATGTTTTTGTCCACAGAATGTCCAATATTATTTGTCACCAGACAGCCTGTGACATCCATAACTCTGTCAACAGCTTTGTCTTCAACATTCGCTGTTAATCCAACTTTTGTATTTTACCTACAAATATTTCTACCATAATGTCATAATGGAACAGACATTACGTGTCATCTTGTGCTTAAATATTTTATAGACTGTGAAATATTTCGTACTATATTAAAGCTCGAGGTATGGCAGAACCATTATTAAATCATTAAAAATTAAGCCATCCATATCCCCTTCTCCTTGTTAGGCAGCCGGCTCTGTAGTATTTTAGGATCTTATGATTTATGCCATTATATTAAAATGGTGGCTAGTAAAACTATATGGCATATTGTGAACTGCATAACTATATGGTTACAAAATCATCTCCCCTTGGCTATTTCACGAGCGCATTTTATGTGTTTATTAGGCAATACAATTCAGAAAAGGATTAGTTTGTGTCACCTGCCATGGGCCTAATCATGATAGCTGACTTTATATTTGACTGTTATTGCTCACAGTTGGGGACATTGTAATAATCACAATGTGTTGTGCAACACCGCGACGAATGTTGGTGTACTCTGAATATTTGTGATGTTTTCTAATCTCTATAATCTCACCCTGTATCGCTGATCAAAATTGGTCTTTTACTAACATGGTCTTTACAGAATTAGCTGATGCATAAACTGTGTGCTTGTTGTTTTATATTAAGCCTGATTCTTATTGTAAAAAAACTCCAGTACAGACAAAATTGTTTCCTCTGTTTTAATTAGTTTAGAGTTTACCTGATGTGTGGTTGCAAAGCTGTCTGGCCTTATAGTATTAATGGGATGTAGATACTGTAAATGTTGGCCAGTGGGAAATCCAAGATGATGCTGGGAAAATTCTTAGTCCATTTGATATAAGAGCCACATAAACTGTGACAGTTAGCTGACTTTGTTGGCAAATACAGTCTTCAGAACTATTTATCTAACTTGGGTATCTTAAGGCAAAACATTTTTCTGATACTGCTGTTTATTTCTGCTCCTTTCATCTGACACATACAAACAGTTGTTTTTCATCTAACAGGTTCTTCTCTCTTTCCTCAGATCTGACTTTGAAGTGTTCCACCCATTAAGACATGAAATAAAGTCACTCATGTGTGCTTCAGAGGGTCAGAGCAGTCTCACTTCAGTACGCTCCCGTTAAGGACCCTCTGGCGGCCACACCGCCGACTCACAGGACATGTACGGCAGTGCCAGAGCTGTAGGCCATATAGAGAGCAGCCCCGCACGGTCCCCGCGCCTGCCAAGGTCCCCCAGACTGGGCCATCGGAGGGCCAACAGCGGGGGCGGGGGTGGTGCGGGGGGAAAGACGCTCTCCATGGAGAACATCCAGTCACTCAACGCTGCCTATGCTACTTCGGGGCCCATGTACCTGAGCGACCACGAGGGCGTGGGCTCCACTGCCACCTACCCAAAAGGCACTATGACCCTGGGACGCGCCACGAGCCGGGCCATGTACGGGGGCCGCGTCACCGCCATGGGCAGCAGTCCCAACATCGCCTCAGTGGGGCTGCCACACGGTGACCTGCTGTCTTACAGTGACCTGGGCTCCCTCTCCATGCTGCAGCACCACCACCACCACCACCAGGGGATGCCCTCCGCACTGCTGAGGCAGGCGGTGCGGGGCAGTGGTGGGGAGCTGCTGGAGATGCAGGTCCAGCTCAGGGATATGCAGAGAGAGAATGAGCTGCTGCGCCGGGAGCTTGACCTTAAGGACAGCAAACTGGGATCGTCCACCAACAGCATCAAAAGCTTCTGGAGTCCTGAGCTGAAGAAGGAGCGGATAATGAGGAAAGAAGAGGCGGCTCGCACATCAATCCTGAAAGAGCAGATGAGAGTCACTCATGAAGAGAACCAGGTGAAACCAACCCTCTCAGCTCTTGTAATCTATCCATTACAGCAGTCAACTTCTCTACTCTGCTGTTTCTCTATGGTCTTCTTTGATCTGTGTGTCTCTGCTTTAACCATTTCCTCTCTGCAATAGACCACTACCATCGTCAGACCCAGAGTTCAGAGAATTATTGCAGTCAGTCATGTTTTTTAGTACTCGTAAAAACCTTTCTGGAAAGAGTTCTTTGGGAACATAAATATTTAACATGCACTCTCCTCGCATAGTACTTATAGAATCAATGTCTGAGAGACCACTTGAGGGCAGGGAAATACAAAAGCCTGAAATATAGTTTTCTATAATCTAATGTTACAATCATCTGCTCATATACTGAGTGTTGTGCCTTGTATAAACATCTGATAATCCAAACCTTTGACAATATAAACATGTTCTCAGATGTTTTATGATTGGCACTATTGCAGTGAGAATGCTGGCCTGTGAATGGTCAGGTATGTATGGAATCTGGCCTCAACAAAATATTAATTCAAATATCATCATCTGGTTGGCAGAGGAGTGTGAAATGTCCAATGTTTTTTGCTTACTTTAATGTGGGGGTGTTGTTATGGCCCAGTTAAATCAGTTACTGACAAGAGCAGGCACAAGGCCCAGAGACACATGTCAAAGAGGCTTAAACAATCTCTGTCTTACTCTACCTCCCTCTTTCCATTTCAACTCACTTTCCTTTACTCACTCTGACTTTGATTGCCTCTCATTGTTTGCCTCTGTTCATCTGGCCTTAGTTATCCCTCACATTTTGTTCACCTAATGTAGAAAATGATCAATATACAGCAAAAGTCCTTTACCTTTATCACCTAATTGCCCTAGGAATATTTTTTTTAATTCAAAAAGAAGTAAAAAAAAAAAAGTAGATTAATAAAGCCAATCATAACCTACTGTACAGCACTTGCATTCAATATAAGAACATTTTTTATCTGTTCACAGGCCAGCTCTCGGTTTAATTTGAGATTCCAGCTGCACAGAAAAGTGCTCGACACACTGAGGTAGATTGCGAAATAGATAGGTTGTGCCCACCAGTGTTTTTGATTGTTTTAAGCAATTCTGTGAGATGATGCAGGTGATTGTACGAAGTCTCAAGCAACGTTAAGCCTGAAATTTGCCAGCTGGCTGTCTTGTCTGAGCCAGTCTGCGTTTCTGTCTGTCTGGGGTTTGAGTGATGCAAAACCCTGAGCAGCCAGTAGGCCACTCATCACTCAACACTGTCACTCCACACTTCAAGGTCACAGCAGGACACCATTAGCTTGACCCTTCAATGAGACCTGCCTGTCTTTGTGCAGGACATATCTGCATGCGATTGTGTATCCTCACATCCCCTCTTAAAACGGATCAATGGTGGCGCACCTGATTTGACTGGAGGTTAAAGAGCTGCAGTCTGCCAGCCCTGAAGCAGTGTCACGCTGCTAAAGGGAAGGATGTGGAGCACTCTGCCTCACAGTTCTACCTGCCGGTGGTCCCTAGAGGGGAGCCAGAGGTACTTTGATCCTTTTATATCTTTATGATTCATGTAAATGTATGGGGACAGTGTTCGGGCGGAGAATGTGCCTGTTCAAGCTTAACCAGCTCTGCCACTGACAAGTCCAGGCCATTCATCATGCCACTTATTCCTTGTGTTCATTGTGATTAAATACTCAATATCCTTGTATATATTTTTAGCTTGGCTTCATACATTGTAGGAGCTGAATGTGTCCGGCAGAAGAAAGCTGTACAGCGTTGGCTTTCATTTCTTTTGTGCTCGATACAAAGAGAGGGCTCTTTTTATTGTATTTTATGCTCAGCTTTGTCCCTCACTGTTTGCTCTGACTCTGCATTGAATGATATGTATATTCCTCCTGGCTGGGTTCATTAATAAAGTATGCCGGCTAATAAAAGGCAGATGTGCCTTGTTACTATAATTGGTCTTTTTCTATCTTGATTTCTGGGCTGTGAGGCGTCCTTACGTAAGTGTATACTTACGGTGGGATGGTTTGAGGGGCTGATTGAGGAGCAAATTGCCTCATTAATAATGGAGTAATTTCAGGCCAATCATTACATCAATCTTGTAGCAGCCTTTACAATTGCATCAGGTGCCTGAAGCCTCCATTAGCTTTTGCAAATGCTGTGCAATATTTTTTTTGTTAATAAAAAAGGATCTAGGGATGTGTGCATCTTTTTACCACATCTTAGAGAAAGAGAAAGCCATTCAAGCATTAGTTTATCTTTCATCTGTTTCATTCAAGCACAAACTGAACTGTGAGTGAAATACCAGCTGTAGCCTTCAGAGCGTTAAAAAAAGACAGTCGATGGTCATGACTGGAGGTAACAAGCCCAGGACGCATTTTTGATGTGCCATGCAACTGTTTGACTTTAATTCAGCAGAAGGTGAGGATGGACAAACCTGCTGGAGGGAAGTCTGTGAGCTACATGTAGAGCGGACTGAGTCATGGCCACTGCTGCTCAGCCACCCAGTCAGTCCTATTGAACACATAAGCCCTAAAATGGAGGCTGAGCTTCCTCTCATCACACTGCTTTTTCTATGCATGGTAATTTCCCTCTCAGGCATTACATTTTTTATTTTATCTTTACTCTCTACTGCCAAATGTTACATCTCCGTGAGCTCTAAAGGGTGAACATTTCATCAGGATGGGACTGTGTCTCAGTAAAGTAAGGGGTGTTCAATACATTGTGTGTGTGTGTGTGTGTGTGTGTGTGTGTGTGTGTGTGTGTGTGTGTGTGTGTGTGTGTGTGTGTGTGTGTGTGTGTGTGTGTGTGTGTGTGTGTGTGTGTGTGTGTGTAACATACAACATTCTGTAGTGTTTATGTGGACAGTGGTGTTTGAATTCATGATCAGAGGTTTCTTCCCTTTGTAGTCGTGCCAGCTGCTAATGTGTGGTGTTTAGTCATCACCACCCGCCTGTCTCTTGTGTGGGAGAGGTAAAGTCACATTTAGTCATTGGCACACGTGATTCATATGCGGTGATTCAGCAGGTGTGAGTTAAAGCGAGACTCAACAGGCAAAACCTTATGGTCATGCACTGGTCAGTTTTGGTTATTTTGTCAATGTGTACTTTACAACATTTTGTTTATTTTGATGTGAAGATGTTTCTTAAATTCATCAAAGTAAAGTCTAGATAAGGCCTAATTTGCTTATTTATAGCCCCCTATTCTGAAAACGTAAATGCATTTAAGAAATCAATAAAGGAAGTATTGTTATATCTAAATAGTATTGTATTTAGATGGACTTGGCAGCAAACACTCTTTTGGGAGTCACATACACATGATGAGTAAAGGTCATGACATTGTGAGCTCAAGTTGACTCAGGGAGTATCACGTGAACATTTAAAAGAGCTCATGGATACTTCCTGTGGTAACCACCCCCCTCTGTGAGAACATAAGATGGCTGCTGCTTTAGTCAGAGGAGAGGAAGGTGATGATATAAGGAGTCTCAACTTTTACAGCAGGAAAACATCTACGGTGTGAAAAACCCCCCCATTAACTGTACGGTTTCTATGGGAGTTGTTCCATGTTGACTTAGAGAGTGTCTCATGCTGTACACATTATGAAGCACCCTGAGACAAATGTGTGATATTGGGTTATACAAAACGAATCTGATTGAATTTGATTGATTAAGATGGGAGTGGAGGATGAAGCACCAAAGCTAAGGGGTGCTTGTGTCTTTTTCTCCAGTCGAGCATGTCTTTAGATTAGACAGGAGCAGTGCTAACTGTGCAAAAATGTCCATTTTACAAGAAAAGCGAGACTGCAAAAGTGTTATTCTTGGAAAGGAGGCCAGGTGATTCATGAAAAAGAGAATTAGACAAGACAGTGAAATCCACTCTCACTCATTACACTGCATTTTTGCAGTTTTTACAGAAGACTGTGGCTCAGGATAGTCCACTCAGGGTTATGCACTACTGCAGGGTTGGCCGTCTGATCCCTGTCCTCTCATGCTCACATGTCAGCTTGTCAAATCTAGATTTCGAAAATAATTTGGAATTAAACGTTTTACTACACGCCTGCATGATAATAGTTGTGCTATTTGAAAATTGTTGATTTGTTGACATTGCTGTTAAAGAGTCAGCCTTTTCTTCTATCTGAATGGTTTATTTACTGCCTTACAGGCTGTCTACAGACTATCACTGACACTATACAGCTTCACTTCATCATTACACAGGCCGAGCATCAGTGAGCGCTTTACATCAGTGTAAAGTGATTTAAGACATATTATTAAATCAAATAGCTGTCATTCCTATAATAATATGTGTGTGTGTGTGTGTGTGTGTGTGTGTGTGTGTGTGTGTGTGTGTGTGTGTGTGTGTGTGTGTGTGTGTGTGTGTGTTTATTCGACTGTCGATGTAAACAAACGTAAAAGTGGGGCTCCCCTTTTGATAGTATAACTTCCTAAGTTACCTAAACTCAAAGTGCGTCGTTGTCTTGTTTTAATACAATATTTCTATAACATAATTACTTTAGTAAGATTCATCGTGATCAGTGTTATTTGGGGAATTTGTAGAGGGCCTGCAAATACTTTATATTGGTTGCATCGTATTTGCATACGCACTTATTATTACTGTTCAAAGTGACTCGCAGTAAATTAAAAAGGCCATTGTTTGGCTTTATGAAACTGATCAATACTGCATTGGTATGGTTGGCTCCTTCTGTCTGCTCAGGCGCATCCTATACTGTTGAAATGACAAACAGGGATATGAAGAAACTATATTAAATGGTGCCCAGCCACACTAGAAAAACAGTTATTTACATAAATATAATTTACAATTCACATCACTCCTGTTTTCTGTTCCAACTCAGATTTCTGCTTTAACGCTGCTTTCTACCCTCTTTTGCTGAGTGGAGATGAATAAATGCCTAGTCTGCTGGCATAGCTGTGGGTGTAATTGTATATTGTCAGCCGTCACGACATACAACACAGAGATTAGGGATGTAGTGAGCAGAAGGCTGCTCTGACTCAGCACTTTGGAGCTGTCCATCTGTCAGATGCAAACGCCCACTCTGTCTTATCATACACTCATATGCAGTATTTACTGTAACACATATAGCTGCTCGTGCCTGTGCCACCTGTAAAATAATTTTAATGTCATCAGCTTTGAGTAACAATCCAGGCACAGAATAGCTTTAAGCTTTATGTGTTAACATGTCCAACTCTTGGGCCCCGTCATTGGATGATTTGGAAGGAAATTTAGTCTAGATATTTTTGATCCCCAAAGGGTTAAGCTTCTGCCTTTCGTAATTCCCGGATTTATCCTCAGGTGCAAATAGAAGATACATTTTCCACAAAGTTTTTCAAAGGCATTCATGTTGCTACCAAAATGTCTGCTCATGACTTTGCTGATCCTCCGGCTTTCCCCTAGCACCGCAATGAGTCGGACATTTGTGGTTTGAAGGGAATGACATCATCAACTATAAGATTAATTCTAATGAAATTGTGAACAGACATTCATGTTCCCCCCAGGAATAATGATTCCCAAACCTTTTATCTGCTCCCATCATCAGTCAAATTTCTAATTTGTACACTATTTGGTTTTCGTTGGTACAAAATTAATAAAGTGTTACCAGTCTTAGCCAAAGTCATAGTTAGGTGTTAGGATGCTAACTAGCTAAGATTGTCAACTTAATGACCGTAAACCTTATATCTACTTAACAGACTGCCACTAACATACCTGTAGAGCCTTGGTCTTTGACTTACTGTTTTGGGGGAAAATATTAAATATATTTCCCAATGTTTAATTAACCAATATTTTAGCACATATAGCTTTGGCATCTTGACAGAGGTTTGCGGTAATTTTGAAAAATTCCAATAGTCTATGGGAGCACTGTAGCTCAACATCTCTCCGAGACTCTGGGAAACCTCTGGAAACTCTGTTTTGGGATGTGCAGCAGAAGATGACTGACTCACAGGAGCTGGAACTGTTCTGCTGCAGATGTCGGGAGGAACGGCCATGAAGTCATTTAAACCCACAGTTTGTAAAAAAAAAAAAGATTTCCTGGGCCGCTTCCTGCTGTTCAGTTCCAGACAGCAGGTTATTGATCAGGGAGAACAGAGGAAGGCAGAGGAAGCAGGGTCAGGTCAGACTAAACACAGATAAGATGAGGAGAGAGAAAAAGGTTTTCTTTTTACAGTTTGATTATTACTCTGTGAAATAGCATTACATGTACAGTATGTATTCATGGTTAAAAAGGGATAGTTGCATGTTTATTTTATTTTAAGGACTATTTCAAATGTATGAGGAAAATAACTGTTGTATTGAAGGTTTTATGTCCGGGTATAGATCCATTCATTGTTACAAAATATATTTACAAGATGTGACAGTAGGCATGTTGGCATGTGACAGCATGATACTTAGTCAGGCTATACTCAGTATGAAATTCAGAATTTGAGATATACTAGGAAGGTGGTTTCTGTTGCTGGATTTAACCACTGACTACCATAAGTGTGACAAAAACTGTTAATGATGGCAGCTGCCATGTACTCAGCTGAAACATTTATGAACTCCTTCTGCTAACACACACACACACACTGCCCCCCAATGGTTGTAAGAGCACATGTTTTACTCAAGTGGTGGAAAAGTAATATACTGTCAATGAATTATTCCATGTTGACTGATTAACGCTTCAGCTCCTCAACAAATGAAGTCTTGTCTTTATCTTATCACGACAACACCCATACTTAAACTGTTAAAATTACTTCTAATACTACTACTACTACTACTACTACTACTACTACTACTACTACTACTACTACTACTACTACCACTACTACTACTACTATTACTACTACTACTACTACTACTACTACTACTACTGCTACTACTACTACTACTACTACTGCTTCTACTACTACAGTACTAACTAATTCTACTACTGCTGCTACTACTATACTAGCACTGTTAATCATTTAATAAATAATAATAATTGACTACATACTGTATGTTATGTGGATGCTGTTGATGAATCAATAAGATCAATCCAAACCAAATGTTTTAGGTCAATGCTACTACTAATAATTGTTAACAATATTATACCAGTGAATACATCTAAGATAAGTCAATGTTAGACCATGCTAGTTGCGTGGAACCTTTTTTACAGCCATTTTATAACTACTCTTCATCTCTTTCCAGAAAGGTTGTCATTCAATAATCACATTTTCTGTCCATGTGTGTATGTATTACATTTTCTGACTGAGGGCTGGAGCTGATAACCGAGCACCTGCGTGTCTCTCATTTTTAGTCTCTGGCTGTTTTGTGTGTATCACCCGTCTCTGTTTTATCATGCTCTAACGCTCTGTTTTTACCATACATGTGTTTTTCTGTTCATTCTGCCCATGCTCTGCAGATGCTGGATGTCAGGAGAAACAAGGTTTGTCCCTATGTTTGCAACACCAGTTGTGTGCACAACATAGAGTCACCTTCAGTGTGCCCTGTATTTTCAGACACCTGACAATCCCTTTGCACCGTTACAATCTCTCCTATGAACCTCAAAAAGGAGGTGAACTATTTACAGCAGTTCACCCCATCTCCTTTTCTTGTGAACCCTCATATGTTTCCCTATAAACACTGTGAAACTATAAAAAGTGTTTGTTGAATTGTGTCAATCCAAACATGTCTGGTGGTCCATACCCCTGTAGTAACACAAACCCAGACTGCCTGTAAAGTGGGTTTGTTTTTGGTGTAAGAATCTGTTTCCTCTCCTTTAAATCCTGATTGAGCCATTTTCTGGACATAGATTGATCTCTCTCTGGAGATATCTGCTGGAGGAAAACGTTGACAGGAGATACCAAGCCTGAGGCAATCTGTGACAGAAACTCGGCCATTACAGTCCTCTCCTAAATCCACCAAAAATACCCCTGCACACAAAGAAATATAGTAGGCTAAATAAAGCTTGTTTTTATTTGATTTATTCTACACACGTACGTCGTACTTCTCAGATAAGCACGCATGTAATCAACACATTACTGTGCCGTCTCTACAGTGTAATGATACTGTGTCCACTAACGTTAAAAGGTCATGGTGAAATTGAAGATAAAAACAATCGTAAACAGTTTTTTTTCTTTTTCTTTCCTACATGAAGCTTTTATTAGCTCATAGTCCCCTTTTGACTATAACTGGATGCTACTTCAGAGGTTTGAAACAGTATTCGTATCAAGTCCTCTGCTGCACTGCAGGAAGCATCCGGGGAGTATTTTACTTGGATTAGCACAATAACTATCCTTATTAGTTCTGCTCACATATGAGAGCAATCTTCACTTATGAAAAGAATAAATGTATTGTCATTGCACATAGATAAAAAAATATATAAATATATAACATTCTTCCTTAAATAGGCTGTAATATATTTGGACAACGTCATTTGTTCGCAGTCTAATTGCTTCTAATGATTCATACGCTATATGTTCCCCTCTTACAGACCTGCTGAAGCATTTTTCCTCGGAACAATGTGCAACTGCATTAAATAAGTGTTTTGAAATGTGGTGACCTTCGTGTAGTGTTGCCATGAAAACGTTTCATTGTGGTAACATCTAAAATTAATTTCAATAATTGTTAAGTCTCTCTTCCAGCATCTCCAGATGACAATCCAGGCTCTGCAGGACGAGCTGCGCACACAGAGAGACCTGAACCACCTGCTGCAGCAGGAGGGCGGAAACCGCTCCGCTTCAGACCATTTCACTACCATCGAGCTGACGGAGGAGAACTTCCGGCGGCTGCAGGCCGAACACGACAGGCAGGCCAAGGAGCTCTTCTTGCTGCGGAAGACTCTTGAGGAGATGGAGCTGAGGATCGAGACCCAGAAGCAGACGCTGGGTGCCAGGGACGAGTCCATAAAGAAGCTGCTGGAGATGCTGCAGAGCAAAGGGCTGCCACAGGGGCCCGGCAGGGTGTCCGAAGAGGAGGAGCAGGAGAGAGCCAGGCGCATTGCTGAGGCAGAGGCCCAGCTCGGACACCTGGAGGTTATTCTGGATCAAAAGGACAAGGAGAACATCCATCTACGAGAGGTACTCTATGACCAAGGTTCAGTTAATATTAATATATGAGGGTAACTGTATAAGACTGAAAACTAACTGTTTTTCGTCACTAGAGGGCAGTGTCGATTTAGTATGCTTTATTCTGTGGCTCACAGGGTAGCATGTTGGTTATGTAATATACACACTTTACATGTGTAAGGTCACTCAATATGCATTTAGTGTTGCTTTTTCACCTTAGTTCATTTCAGTCATGTAATGTTGCTTTCTGTTGAGTTTACAATATATACTGCTGTAATGGTGCCACATAATAATGTATGTTTTCTTAAAGGAACTGCACAGAAGAAATCAGCTGCACCAGGATCCAGGCAAAACCAAGGCCCTGCAGACCATCATAGAGATGAAAGTAAGACTCACAATATACAGCCAGGATATTGCCACCTACAGCAGTCACCAGTGAAGTTGTCCATTGAAGTGTTCTTTAGAATAATTAGTTTTACCTTTTAAAGAATGGTACCTCTATCTGACAGTTTACAGACTTCTAACAAGGTAATCATTTACAGTCTGTCTATAAACAGATGTTAAAATACAGATGTTGTGTATGGCGCACTAGCATTTACAGGCCTTGTATTATGTAAGCTGCTGTAACAGGCCTGTGTGTTCTGCTTAATCTTTTGTTGTTATTGTGAAGATCAGCAGCTGAGTCAATAGTTAACACACTGACACATCGCTCTATCTCCCTCTCACACACAGACATGCACAGACTGTGTTTCTGTTCACAGAGCAGTTGTGTAAACATCAACAAGAATCAATATTACTGTTCAACATTACAGCTGTCGTCCCTCGCTGAAGAGATGCAGCAGCCGTTCATGGCAACAAACATTTCGAAAATTAACTCTTCAACATCAGAGACTGCAGGTCCATCCATTCAGACAGATTTGATTTAGTTTGGCATTGTTTAAATCTGAAGTGCTCTAAACTTTTTAATTTCACATGCACACAATTTTTTTGAAGACACTAAAATTGCCAAACTGAATTTAAGCAAATGATGCAAAACATATTAGGATTTGATGTAAGCTGGTTGTGCAGGCCTTAAAGTGAATCAATGAAAATGAATGAGTCTTGGATTTGAATACTTCATCTTCAATTATGACAGTGGACCAAGGAGATGAAAACTACGTATATAATGTTTAATGTGAGAAGCTTAAGGGAAAACTTAAGGGACATTTAAATACTCAGACAAACATTCATATTCCAAACTATTTAAGAATAAAGACAGTTGAGGGACCCCACCCATCACCGTCAAATAACATTTCACATACATTTTCAATACATGCAAAATCTGATTCAGTTTATATATTGCAGTATGCTTATATAAAAATGCTTATTCAGATCAACAAGTGTTGTACGGCTGTACTCCCGGCAGCCTCACTGCAGAGGCCTGACATCACTTCCTCAAAATAAATCATGACATCATTGCTGAGCTGACACAGCCCCTCTCTCTCTCTTGGCTGGGTCGGCACTGTGCAGTCCTCAGCCTTCCCCCGATGCGGTCATGTGACATTTGTGCTCTGGGATACTGTTGATTTGCATACAGAGTGAGGGAAGACCCGCCTCTTCCCCCTCCTTCCCCCCTGTGCTGTGCAGGAAGACCCTGCATCTCTCCCCTCTCATCCACTCCCTCTGCTGTGTGGATGCTGATGCTGAAGCACGAATAATCCTCCCTCCCCGTCTACCCTACATCCCTCCCGCCCTCTCCTGCTCACTCACCAGAGACAGTGCACAGTATATAGCCTGCCTGCTGCTACCATGGAAACAGGTGTGGTTGTTTATGACAGCGAGAGGCCAGTTTGCAGGGAGATAGATGGAAAGAGGCAGGGAAAGAGAGATAAAGAGTAAGATTTACTGACCAGGTCGATGTACCAGTGATTACATGTGGATGGAATAAATTCACCCTCCTTTGAAGGTACGCCGTCTTATATCTCTTGCAGCGATGTTAGTTCATTGATGTTCGTCTCGTAACACGGAGACTGAGGTGGGATGCAGCGGTAGGGCGAAGTGCATGTACATGTGCAGTGCTCAGGTCGTCTGTCAATCATCATTTCGACACATTTCCCATGTTCCTCTGATTCGGGCTGTGAATGACCCTGCTTACGGCCACAGGTTCATGAGTTCAGAGCCACTATGAGGAGAGGAGGAGAAACACAAAAAGAGAGAAAGACAGGAAGGAACAAGGTTGCTCTATGCTCTGTTGGAGAGGGAGATGGACCATGGCTAATCTTAAAGACGTTGTATTATTTATTTAAAAAGCCGTGAAGCTGCACTCACAGTCGCAGTCCAGAGCCTGGATTCTGCATCGATCTGCAAGCAACTACGCCAAAAGCTACGGCTTGTTACTTTCCTCCTCTCCCTCTGCACATTTCTCACTGTCCTGGGCTGATCTCTCCATGCTGGATGTCTGCTCAATATTTCCCAATGGTGATTAATCCTCTGAGATGCTGCAAGGAGCTGAGCAGAAAGCCTCTGATTTCACCAACAGATACTGCAGTTGCTTTCAGCGTCTTCCAGAGCTTCTTCCACTCTTTTATCTTGCTACATCTCTTTCTCTCTTGCTCCCTCTGTCTTTTAGTCTCCGTCTTTCTTACTGTCCTGGACTCTTGTATCTAGCTCACGTTCATTTGCAGCATGCAACTTTTGGACATGCCAGTCTGGATTTTGAGGTGTGTCTCCTCTGCATGTTTGTGTGCAGGACACCAAAATTGCCTCTCTGGAGCGCAACATTCGAGATCTGGAGGATGAAATCCAAATGCTGAAGGCGAACGGCTTACTGAACACAGAGGACAGAGAGGAGGAGATCAAACAGATGGAGGTCTACAAAAACCACTCTAAGTTCATGAAGACCAAGGTAAATAATGTCTGCACTCTGCATGAAATGTAGATCCTTAAGATGGGCTGTTTGGGGTACAGATAGAACTGTGCAGCGAGGAGAATACTAAACGAAGCTGTGTGTCTTTTTAAATAAGCTGCTTTAGCATTTTGTCTCATCAGCAGAGTGTTCTGTTGGCATCTATCTGAGAAAAGCTTCTGTCCCAAGTGTTCCAAGTCTACCAAATAAGGCATAACCAGCAAGGGAATGCTATGGCATAGTACAATACTTAACATTTCCTTCTTAATTGCTTAGAAAAGCTGGGTACTTTATTATTGTGTTGCCAACAATCATAATGTCAACATTATGAAATCACAGATTCACCTGTGTAGTTTTCAGAGCAGTGAGAGTTTCTATCTAGTTTCAGTGCATGCTACATTACATCATGATAGCTTGTGTTTTAGCAGTTTGAACTACACTAGCAGAGCCACCTGAAACCTGTTATTGTATCAAGGTGTGTGAGTCTGCCGCTCTCTGGGGCTCACATGTCTCTCAGGAGCTTTGGCCCTGTGTTTACATGCCGCTCCCTACACAAGTCAACCAGGCGTAGGTCAGCCACAGTTTTGTTATTCTATTTTTAGACCTCTTTCATTAATCATGAATAGAGATGGTGTATAATATATGACAAATGCAGGAGAGTCAGTCCCAAATGCATTTTTAATGAGAGAGCGTGTTGATGAAAATAGTGCATAAGCCTTACTGACTGGCTCACGGTTTCCCACTCATTATCTCTGTCATACCCCCACACTATGTTCTTTTTCTACACTATGGGTTTCATCCTCCGATTCTACTATGTTCTAATTTGAATGGTTCTCGTCTGCAGATTGACCAGCTGAAGCAGGAGTTGTCAAAGAAGGAGTCAGAGCTGCTGGCCTTGCAGACAAAACTAGAGACTCTCAACAACCAGAACTCAGACTGCAAACAGCATATCGAGGTGCTCAAAGAGTCTCTCACTGCCAAGGAGCAACGTGCTGCCATCTTGCAAACAGAGGTAACAGAAAAACTCTTAAAACATAAAGAAAATAAACAGAACAATTCACTGCTACGCAAACATGTTCATACTCCTGATCAAACTGAGCAATAAGAGGCTAGCCCTGTGCCCAAGACTTATTACTGCAAATCATATCAGCACTTTATTTACTCTGGGACTTCAAACTAAACTGGGACTCAGGGCTCTGCCAAATATACAAAACTGAGCACTGATTACTCTTACTGTAATGCATAAACCTAACATCATTCCCATACATCCCATACTATTATATATTCACTCAGCACCTGTACGCCTTTGCAATTGCATAGATATAAAGATAAAAATAGATTAATAGCTAAAAGCCAGTTTTAGCTTTGCCTCTTGTTTGTCTTATAATTCCCTTTTTACTTATTTACAATCAAATAAAAATGATGCAAGATTATTGTATTTTAAGTAGCTCACTGCACTGGGTGTGTTTGCCTGTGTCGTGCTTCAGGTGGATGCTCTGCGTCTGCGTTTGGAGGAGAAAGAGTCCTTCCTGAACAAGAAAACCAAGCAGCTGCAGGATTTGACAGAGGAGAAGGGCACTCTCGCTGGAGAAATCAGGGACATGAAGGACATGCTGGAGGTCAAAGAAAGGAAGATCAATGTCCTGCAGAAAAAGGTGAAAATTAAAAAAAAAGCCCTTCACTTTAGGGTGGATAAGAGGAGTTTTAAGTCAAAAAGTGGTCATAGAAACTGAGGAAAATGTTCCTAACCATTTACTAACTATTGTTATTGCTACATTATTCATCTTGTACAAAGAACTGTGGTGAGGAGGTACAGGTATATGTTGACCTAATACAGATATACATTGAAATGTTAAATTAGTGGTGAGTTAGGCAAGTCTTCATGTCATGTTTTTGTGTCCTGAACGAAACCAGTCACTGTGTGAAAAGATAAAACAGAGTAGCTACTATCTCCATTAAGACTCTCTGTTGCTCTCAGGGGAAAAGTGTCCATAGAAAGACAAGCAAGAAGATATTTCTGCCTCACTGCCTCTGTGTGTGTGTGTGTGTGTGTGTGTGTGTGTGTGTGTGTGTGTGTGTGTGTGTGTGTGTGTGTGTGTGTGTGTGTGTGTGTGTGTGTGTGTGTGTGTGTGTGTGTGTGTGTGTGTGTGTGTGTGTGTGTGTGTGTGTGTGCTATAAATACTCACTGAGTGTTACTCCCTCTCTCACACTGACCCGCTCACCCATTCCCTTTGCTTTTTTCTCTCCTCTTGTTCTATCACACCTCCTCTTCCTCATCCATCCACTTTTATCCCTCTCTTTGACATCTCTTGGGATTTTTCCTGATGTGGTTATTTGGTTTTATTTCTCTGTTGTGTCAACAATATAGTATAGTATAACTCCCATTTTGTTGTGTCTTTAAATAGCTGTGTTTTTACACAAGTCTTAATGCTAACAGATGGCTGCTTGATTTATAATCCGTCCTACTTTTAGTTCTACTTCCTAAACTTCTCAAAGTCTTGCAGTTTTTGATGTAATTTTTTTGATGGAAATCCTTCGTTGTAAAGCCCTTGCACATTTATTTCAAACTATGAACATGACGTTGTCTGTAGCGGGTATTAATCATCAAAGACTTTCATAATCTCTGAGTCCAGCTCTTAAAGCAACGTTAAATACTCTGGTTTAAAGTCATGCTTTTTACACCTGCTTCTTTCCCTTTTTTTCCCTTCCTTGTGCCACCTCCTCCTCCCTGTATCAGATTGAGAATCTGCAGGAGCAGCTGCGAGACAAAGACAAGCAGCTAGGGAATCTGAAGGATCGGGTCAAGTCTCTGCAGACTGACTCCAGTAACACAGACACTGCCCTGGCCACCCTGGAGGAGGCTCTGTCAGAGAAGGTATGGTACAAAACTGCAGCATTACGCTGGATGCAATGGTCACAGTCGGGATGTAAACACCTGCTGCAGGACTAAATAATTGATGTATGGCAGTTTTGTACAGATTAATCAAACAAGATACACGTGACTGGTATCAATCCAAAGTCTCAGCAAAAAGCTAATAAGCACATTTTTCAAACTTTTGTTCAGTCTGGGGCACAATAAAATGATAAAACCCAAATGCACGACTCGACACAAAAAGAGTTTCCAACAAAAGGTTTTTTACTAGAGGTAATATTCCATAGTCACAAAAGTCTAAGCATAACGCACACTAGCGTGGTGATAACTCAAAACGATCTGGCCCTGGGCACAGAGACAAACACAGCTTAAATATACAAGGTGAACACAGGTGTAAACAATAAGGGCGGGGCAGTTAATCAGGTCAAGGGGAGGACAACCAAGGAGGGGAAATCAAGCTACCTGAAATGAGAAAGGATGTTAGTGATAAAATAAAACCGGAAATGACACACAGGAAATGGCAGACAACAAAAAGGATTATTGGACACAGACTAGACAATACATATACATAAACTAAGGTCAAAAAACCATAACCATAATTCAGCATATTTGCCGAGACACAACAACTTTTCCTTAGATCAAACCCAAAAGTAATAATACTTTGTGTTTACTCCAACTGGCAAACTTGAACTTTTGTTTATGACACCTCATACACTTAAAGGTCTTAGCGCTTACTCTTACACTTAATTCTTAAGTTGCTTGATACAGTATATGTGTCTTGTATTTCACATTGAGCTAAGACTTTTTAAATTCTTAAGATGTTTCTTTAAAGCATTCTCAAGTGTAATCCATTTAACTCCATTTTTATGTCTCTGTTTATTAGGAGAGGATTATAGAGCGTTTAAAGGACCAAAGGGAGAGGGAAGACAGAGAACGTCTGGAAGAAGTGGAGTCCTATAAGAAGGACAACAAGGATCTGAAGGAAAGGGTCAACAGCCTTCAGATAGAACTAACAGAGAAAGAGGTCAGTGAGTACGCATGGAGCAAAGAGATTCACATTGCTGCAAACATGCTGCATCTTTTTTTTTCTCTACTCTACTCGGCTGTACTTTACTGCATATCTTTTTGAACTTGTGATAACTGTCTGCGCTGTCTGTCCACCTGCAGTCCACCCTCATCGATCTGAAGGAACACGCTTCGTCTTTGGCATCTTCTGGCCTCAAGAAAGACTCAAAGCTAAAAACACTGGAAATCGCCATCGAGCAAAAGAAAGAGGAGTGTAGTAAGTTGGAGACGCAGTTGCAGAAGGTAAGTGTGCGTTTCAAAGTACAGATTTTACTCATCATGCAAATGTGTAGATTTGATTAATATCTTATGAAACAGTTTACTATTCCATTTTGTATACTGGACTAAAAGCTCTGTATAGACAGTATGTCCACATTTTTGTTGCATTAAAAGAGGCAGTCCAAATTCAGGGAAATAATTTCTGTTGGCATTACAATCATATTGCAGAGACCATGTAATAGCTTTTCTGAAGCTTTGGTTTCACATGATATACATCTGAAATTGACATCTAATTTTAAAAAAAGTTTAAGAGCAATAACTTCAAGGCTTTATAAAAATGCGTTTGTCAACTAATGTTTTTTTTTCTTTCAAATGTACAATTCTTTAGACTCACTCAAACCAAAAACACAGACTTCATAAGTCAACTCCCACACATATCTGAATTAAAATAAACCCTTATACCCTATACAGTAAATGTACCCACTGGCTGCAGAATAAATAAATACAAATAAATAAGATACAAATTCAAATGAATGTCAAAAATGAAAATAAAAACATGTTATTATCTTTATGAAAAGGTAACATACAAATGAAGAAGGATCAAAGAGAGAAATAGCGTATTTTAGTAGTAATTATTTATGATTAATGCTTTAACTTTGGCTGAACTGTGCATAGCTTCTCTGCCCTGAGTGAAGATTGCAAATGTCCTCCACTCATTAATGAAAGGAAGAATATTAGCTCCTCTTAAGTCCTGGAAGCACTTGGAAAGAAACCATTAAATGAATTAAAGGGTTTTTATCATTAAAAGATTTTTTTTTTCTTCTCCACTAATGACGAACCAACGAAGACCTTGCACTAAAGGCCTCTCACTTTATCGTTATGATATACGATATGGACAAGAATTTGATAAATGTTCAATATTTTGTCCAACAAAAGAGGTGATTGTGGCAGGCCTTCTTGCAGCCTGTTTCTTCCATAAAGGGTTATTCTCAAAGGCTAATCCCCAATTTCTCAACAGAATGCACTTTTTGCCACTAAACATATGGTAATGTGAAGACTTGAAATCCTTTTTTAAAGTTTTAGAGGCAGGAATGTGTTAACACAGTTAATTAGGATACTGGCTAGCATCAGGCCCTCTCTCTGCTGTGATGGGTTGCAGGGAGCAAACAGTCCATGAACTACGTCCTCCGCCTACTCCTACTCCATCCCCCACAGACTCTCCCCATGTCTGTTCCTTTACATTTGTCCGTGCTGTGTTGTCCTTAACCTGTAACAACATGTGCTGTACTGACACTATGTTACTGCTCTGTCCAACATGTATTGTGACATGTCTGATCCTGCTGTTCTCTCCTCTGGCTCAACTAAATCCTAACACTTACTCTCCCGCCCCGCTCCCTTCCTCAACCCCTCTGTTTGCAATGTAGCAAGCTGAGCAGCTATTCAGTCACATGAACAATCCTGTAAGTTCCTCTCTTGAGCTCTCTGAGGCACATATTGAAAGCATGAGGACCACTGATAATGTCTTTGACACATGCTAAATGGTGATCATACCAGCCGTCAGCACAGGTTCTGCTTACACTTCCGAGCTACCAGATGCATGTTGATCATCGCACCGTACTGATATAGGGAGCTTTACACTGCACTCAAGAGTCCTGTGCAACGTACTCATCCTGCACCCGTTTGGGTTTGTGACACCTGGTGAAACTGGTGCTTAGAACACAGTATTTAAAGTGTATTCTGAACTTTTTCAATAGTGGTCTGTAGCTGGTTTATCTGTTGCTAGTCTTAAGGTGTTTTCTTCTTCTTGCACATTAGTGAAAAACAATCTGTCTGTGAAGCTTACCTTTTTTATCTTTTCTATAACTGAAATATGTTGAAAGATGACTGAGAAAAAATATAGATCATGATGTTCTTTTGTCTTTTACAGATTCAAATTCTGTGTATTTAAGAATCTCAGATCCAGGTCAGGTGTCAAATAGTTTCAAGGGATGCAGTAAATATCGATTTTTAAAGCTGATAACAACATTTGATATTTTCTCACGTGTATCTTTTACACATTTATGTTGAGTTTATAAAAGTAGCTATAGTTTGTTCCTACGATCTTTGAACACATCCTAAAAAATCTAATTCAACATCTTAAACGGCAGGCTGAATGGAGCCTAAGTTCTATATCCAAAACATTTATTTTGACGCGATCATTTTTAAATACTCTCACTCTTTCAAATCTCCCACAAGTGAAATCGTGACATCACTCCTCATGCTTAAAATATGAAACTTATTGTTAGCTGACAGATTTACTTGGTCCCTGTTGCTTCTGTTTCTCCATTCTTTTGACTGACAATCACAAAGACTGTGCAGCTTCGTTGGGTTTGCATGACATGGTCGACCTTGTTGCATGTTGTCACTGTCAGTGTTGCCGCGCTTTTCTTTCGTCACAATGTGGTGCGGTTAGCTGAGGTGTCAGCCGTGGTGGGGATCACTGCAGTGTTTTGGTGGATGCTCTCTCTGGCTCTGTACAACTTTGCACTTTTGCGACCTGTGTTGACATGTGTGGCTGCATATTGTCTCAAGGGTGATGTGTACCACTGTAATGTATTTCATGGAGAGTTACAACCTATTTCAATAATAGTGAGATATGTCCATATAGACCAAGCAGTAGAGCTGTGTTTAGTTTGTGACAGAAAGACACAGAATCATGATTTATCTTTCCACTGCCACTGATTTGTTACTATTTTTGACACGAGACACAAACACACACATACACAGCCCTTTATTCTGCACACTCACCAAGTGTGGGAAGTGTCTGGCAGTCTCAGAGGGCTGTTAAATGGAGCTAAATAATAGCTCTGTTAAAGCTAATGAGCCAGCACCAGTAATGATGCCCTTGTCCACAACATTTTACTCTGCTATATTCATTCAGAAACAGAGAGGGAAAGAGAGAGTGTAAGGGGAGTGGTTATTATAAGACAATGATGGACTGCATTGTACTGTGTGTATCTCTCTTCAGTGGGCAGTAAAACATGCTGTGCTGTGCTGCAGGATTACGTTGATGTTTTAATGTTAACTGAGTCTTTCTGTGGTTGCGTGCATGTTTGTGTCTTTCTCTGGTACCTGGATGCAGAAGGCCCATGAGGTAGATCATCAGACCGGCCCCAGAGGGAACCCGGAGTACGTGGACCGAGTGAAGCTGCTGGAGAAGGAGGTGAATTACTACAAGGACGAGGCTAACAAGTCTCAGACGGAGGTGGAGAGACTCTTGGACATCCTGCGAGAGGTGGAGACTGAAAAGAATGACAAGGACAAGAAAATCGCTGAACTGGAAAGGTAATTAACTTTGATTGCCTGGACAAGTTAGCGTAAGTATTCAGAGGCATCTTAACCTTAACTTTCACGTTTGTCCTACAGAATATATTGTCTTATATTGGTATAGAAACATACAGTCCTCTGGGTTTCAGACCAAGATATACAATAATAAAAACAACACACTATTGGAGCAAAACATGTGCTGTATTGCTGCTGTTGACAAACAGATAGTTCTGGCTTTATCTGTATAGCTATTTTAATTTCTGCCGTTTTAATTTCTGCCTTTTTGTTTGCATCACCAGAAAATGTATTCAACTCCAAATATATTTTGTAATTTGTGTGAATCCACCTTTTTTTGTTGTTATCTCTAAATGTTCTTGTATACAGTATGGTATCATGGATTTGTGTCAGCACATTGTCTTACACTGAACCCAGGCAGCGTCTTATGTAACAGTCTCAGAAATACACCCTTTGACGGACAATCATTTCAGTTGCTTGTTGAGACACACACAGAAAGCTCTCTGCTGAAGTTGTGATGCTATGTGAGATGTGATATTTGAACACAAAGTGCCACTTAATCACCCCTATAATGGAAGAGGTCAAACTGATTTCCGTTAATGGACCATATAAATAAAGCTGGTGGCCTCATCAGCTCTTGGCTCACCTCTCAGTGCGGTACGTGGTCATGAGCCTCAGCACTAGAAACTTTTGGCTTTGGTCCAGCTGTTGGAGGAAACCATTGTCATTCACATTGGTTGTAATTTAAAATGATGAAACAGAGACTGAATGGCCTGCATGACAACAACACATTGGCTCTGTCTATTGAAGAAAGACAGTGTAAAGACTTATGTAAAGCCGTTCCATGCAGTGAAAATGTGGCTTTTTTAAAAACAAGTTCTATTTTTCTTCCTAAGTAGCAACAGGGTCCATTTAACTTTGTCTCATGGTCATATGTTGGTGGTTTTATATTGATTGAGTGTTCTTTTCCTTTTTTGCCAACTTTACCCACTTTTTTCTGTCCCTTTCACCTTTCTATCTCCTGTTTCATGTCCACCCATCCCTCTGTTCAACCTCTGCCATTGATGTTTTTTCAACATCGGTCTCAATCCTCCCTTTTTTTAAATATCCACCATCTCCTGGGCTCCTTTTCTGTTGTGCACCCTGACACCAGCCCCCCTTCCACTGCCCCTCGCCCCGCCCCTCGTCCTGGTGGCAGAGCTCCCCCTGACCCGCTCCCTTCAGTGTCCGCTGCCCCCCAGCAGATAGGGGGCATGGTGTGGGATTTCCTGGGAAAGTGAGTGCTCTGCCCTGGCACTTTCTGCTCGGCTGCGTGGTTAAAGTCTCAGACTGGGACTGCTGCAACTGCATCTGGTTTCACCTGTGTGCCTGGGTCTGCCCGGGTCTGCCTGCTGTCTGAAGGATTTACATGACTTTGTATCAGAGTGTGATTTTAATCTGTACTGCTAGCACTGTACCTGTACACATGATACAAAGTTCCCTGGATTCATGTTTGCTTATATTTATTACTCTTGTGTTTACCCAACGGTATGCATGTGTGCCATGAATGTTTTAAAACTACTTTGTGTGAGTGGGAGATAGTTTATGCAGCACGTTTATTTTTTTTCCGAACTGCATGTGGCAGACATCATTAAAAGTCCTCTTAGTCTGCACTGATGAAGCAGTGGGGAATCAAGTAAATTGACAAATCACATAACAATGACAAACCAGCAAATTAAAGCACCACGTAAAAATTAATGATTAATTTCACATGTGGCTGAAATATTTTAAGTCTTAATGATCCAAATGAATAATATGTTCAGACCTTTGAGTTAAGGGTTTTTACTTTTCATACAGTATATTCAGTGCTTTTCTTTTGATTCACTGAACAGTAGACTTTTCTTCATGCTTGGTTTGCTGCTGTGGCCTGCTTCTGTAATGATAGAGAGGAAAGTCACCCCAAAAAAAATCACATCAGGTATGCACCAAACTATGATCTAAATGTCACATGTTCACATGTGAAAATGTTCACAGTTGTAACTGAAAGCCCCTGTAAATATTTAATACTGTAAAAACTGCACTATATACTCAGTAGAAGCCATTCTTTGATGTGTTTCTCCCTACTCACCTTTCTTTTCTTTCATCCATTTAGTTGACTATGTTATATTTTCTATCCCTCAGTCTGCTTTGTTAAGGAGAAATACACACTGACACACTTACAGACGCACACATTCACTTTTCTGTGTCTTTATGTGGTGTTAGCTGTCTGTTGCAACCTATAAAGCTGAGGCCTTTTCTTGCCATGAGCAAGCTTCCTCAGCTCATTTCATCCTCCTATCTCCCCCTTTACCCTCACACTCTGTAACTCTCCCCAGAGAGCCCCTCTCTTTTCTTGTGTTTTTTCTCATTGCCCATCTTCCTGCCCTCTTTCCCCCTCGCCCTGCTAGGCTTGCTCTAACCGATACAAAGGGAAACAGCGTAGTGACCTGCATGAACAGAGCTGAGTCTCCAAGTCTACACACGTCTGTGAGTGAGGTGATGTAGTAGGAAGGGACTGAACCCTTAATCTTGAAGTGTGTCAGTCCAGTCGGGTCTCTTCTGTCTGAACTTCCCTGCATCCATGACTAATTCTCCCAGTAGCTCACTCCTTCTCTCGGTCTAACCACTGTTGGCTTTCCCTCCTATTGCTCGGCCACTCAGGCCTGTCTTCCCTCTTCTTCATAGTGCCTGTCTGACTGCATGTCTCCCAGGCTTGGCAGCAGATGTACATGTGCGATTATTTCAGAGAAGGTGCATCCTGCATTATCTGTGTCAGGCTGCAGTGCAGCGGCTGTCACAGGCAGCTCTGTAATATCCCATGCTGTTTGACAATGAAGTCACTGTGATATCCTCAAGGTCCTCTGTATTGTTTTTTGTGGTTGTTTTTTAAGTTTGTGGCTCTAATGTCTTTTTTTTGTACCTTTCCTTTGTGTGCTCTCGTCTCTTCCACTTGTCGTCCCATATCTTTCTCTTCTACCTCATCCTCTCCCCATCTGCAGTCTTTCTCCTAGGTAAGTTATGCCCCTCCCCACATTTCCCACCCATCTCTACCTTGAAACATACTAACTCTGGTGCTTAAACATGTTAGTCATTTCACCCATGTCATTTTTACATGAAGCTATCAATTCATCTGTGATACTCATGTCTTGTCGCTGTCCCAGTCCTCTCATGATTGCTACCTTTTTGAAACAACATGCACTCAATGATCGTCCATTATGCTTTACTTGTTTGTGTGTTTTTTATTTTTGTTGTTTGATATTTGGGAATATATCGTACTCTACTCACACTACTTACTTCCTATGCAACAATATTCCCTCAGTAATAAAATGCATTTTTAATTTTTTTATGAATAAATGTTGCAGCAACTACAGATTGGATTTCAGAAAAAAAGTATTAGCATGGAAATATTACAAAAGTTTTATGGTTTTACAGACAAGGTGGCAAAGACCAGACCAAGAAGGGTCCAAATGTCAAACTGGGACCACAAGGGGACAAGAAGGGCATAGGACAAGACCCTCGTAAGGATGGTTCCATGGACCACTTAAAGGTACGGATAAGGAAGTACACTGTGTATTTACTATGTGTATTAAAAGATGGAGTTAAAGTAGTCACATAGACTCCATCGATTGGTTGTTTGGTTGTTTTGTAAGCTTGAGTCATGCATGGCTGTGACCAACTTCGGTTTTATGAAGAAGTGAAACGAGGGTGAAGAAAAGTACAACCAAACACTGAAAAAATACATTTTTTGGGACAAAATGTTACAAAATGTCCTGAAGTGAAATCATACCGTGAATAGGTCAGAGTTGTAAAACCAAACTATGACGACATTGTGGTGGCGATCTGTCGCAAGGTTTACACTCCCAAAAGCAAATGCTGCTTTGTCTGTTTGTAGGACCATAGATTACAAACTGAAGATCATTCTGTATTGAAGAAGACAAGAAGATAGACTAGAGGTTTAAGGCTCTTACACATCAGCTGCCGTTTTAGACATAAAGGTTGCTAGTTGGTATTAGCTGGTGCTTTAACATATTCTTAAGGAAACATGCATATACATTTCTACGTGTCTCATTTACACATTTGGTGTGGGTTTCTTCGTGCAGTTGGAGGAGCTGATGAACACACTGGAAAGGACGAGGCAGGAGCTGGATTCCACAAAGCAGCGTCTCTCGTCCACACAGCAGTCCCTGCAGGAGCGGGACGGCCACCTCACTAACATGAGACAGGAGCGCAGGAAACAGCTGGAGGAGATCCTGGAGATGAAGTTAGTGCCATCATGACATTTATTGTCAGCTTCATAAATACATTAAATAATATATGTAATACATTAAATAATGTACAGTGGTGGCCACTTCTCTTGTTGTGTTTCTGCCTGAGGCTTTAATTCATTACTGGTCAGTAATCTGAAATGTTCCATTAAAAGAAATGTTCATATTAAATGTATACACATACCAAAATACTTTGTTTACATTTTAAGTCAGATGAGCCTTTTCACTCCTATACTGTAGTTACATTTTTGGCCCCAATCTAGGGAACCAGCAGAGACTGGGCCAAGAAATAGTCCCACATATAGACATAAACCCCCTTACTTGCTCTTAAACAGCAACCGACATTAATGTAATTCAATTTTCATTAGATTGAGTTTGATCTGAAGTTTCTTTAGTTAAGAGTGCATTGGATGGCTTATCTGTATTACGTTTTTAAACGTTCTTTCTAATTCAAAGAATATAAATGCTGATGAGAAAAACGTTGTTGTTTCTTCTTCAGGCAACAGGCTCTGCTTGCAGCCATCAGTGAGAAAGATGCTAATATTGCACTGCTGGAGCTGTCGGCCTCCAATAAAAAGAAGACCCAGGACGAGGTGCTGTCCCTTAAGAGGGAGCGGGACAAACTGATGCACCAGCTCAAGCAACACGTTAGTATTGCAGCACAATGTTAATCAAAACTGTCTGCACTGTAATGGTTGCCAAGGCAACATTAGTCAAAATGAAAAATGTAGCTGCACAAGGCAACTAGACATTTTTCCCATTTCATCTACAGGGGGCAGTGCACATGCATGCTTGCTTGTTCAGTTTTTCTCTGAATATGTCTCATTTATCTGTACGAGTCAAATCTATTTGTACTGTGGAAGTCAACTCTCATTCCATCCAAGTCCAACTCAAGTAACACGTTTACATTTGCAAGTCATTTGCCTCACTTCTCTGGCCATTAACATGCTATTTCATTTGACATGACGTGTTCATTTCCATAGCTGAGGTCAAATCCATTCAGTGCATAGGCCTAGTAATGTAAAATGCAAGGTGTGTTTACCAGCTCCAAACTTCAGTCTTAAATGTTTTTGCTTTCAAGCCTCAAGGCATGTCAGGTCTTCAAGGAGTCAAGTCTCAAGTAAGTAAAGTCTTGCAGCAGTCAAGTCCAAGTTTAATCTTAATTAAACGAGTCTCACTCCAAGTCTCAGATCTAAAGCTCTAGTATGATTTACACACCAGGATTTCAGGCAGCAAAATGATGGTCTTCTAGTGACCTTTAAGGTTACTTTTTCATTACTTCAAAAACGATGATCGTTAGACCTCTGTTGAATGTAACATATGCTGCTTATTGCAATTCAACTTCAACCTCTATTCAACATGACTCTCTTTTGTAAATTATTTATATTCAATATCACAAAAGTAGCAGCACAAATAATTCTCATAAATCATAATGATGTATAGAGATTGCAATGAAACAGCAGCAGTAAAGACAAATAGTGGTTGTTGTGTACATAGTCCCATGTCAACAAGGACTGACACTTAAAGGAGCAGTTAAACATTTTGTAAAATACTGTTGTTTGTTATACGCCGCAGACAGTTAGCTTTGCATAGTATGTATGGAATGACTGCCGTCCGCTAACTCATCTTAAACCACAACTTGTTATTATTACAATTTGATAAATGTGTTATTGTAATTATATATAGTAACACGTTAGCTAGTGAGCTGTGAAGTGCTGGGAGTGAATTTTGATGCTTTTGGACTTTTCTCTAGCTTTTAATCTTAATGCTCAGCTGGCTACTGACTTTAGATCCGTATTTATTGTACAATCGGAGAGTGGTAGTGATCTCGGTATTTAACCTGGTACAAAAACCAACAACTTTGATCTTTTCCAATAGTTTCTCTAAACCACATCACAGTATACTTGAAAACGACTACAGAGATAGGTCAATTGCTTCAGTCACAGACTAAAAGAAACACATAAGCCTCAGTGTTGTTTGCAGGGTTATTTTACTGGATTATAAAACATTGTAAGGTGTTCCTTGTTTTTATGTCAACCAACATTTACTAAATACCGTGTATTGTCCGGCCATTAACTCATCTGATGTTCATTGTGAGGGAATCATGTTCTTTTTAACAGATGCAGATCATCACGCACTAACAGTCCTCTCTCTCTGCAGACACAAAGCCGGGTGAAGCTGATCACCGACAACTACGAAGACGAACAATATCATCCCCACGCTCCTCACCACCCCCAGCCTCAGCCTCCACACGCTCAGCCTCCGCCCCAGCCTCAGTACCCCCACCCTCCCCACGCTCCTCACGCCCAGCAGACTCCATATCCTCACACCATGCATCCGCAACACCCACAGCACTCGCAGGCCCCCCAACAGCACCCACACCCACAGCAGGCACAACCCCAATACCCTCATCCACAGCATCCGCAGCAGCACCCCCAGCAGCACCCTCAGCAGCACCCCCAGCAGCACCCACAACCACCTCCCCAGCACCAACAGCACCCACGACCCCCACAGCCCCAACACCCTCACCCACAGCACCCTCCACAGCACCCACACGGACATCCCCCTCCGCAGCACCCTCACCCGCAGCACCCACACGGCCCTCCCCAACAAGGACCCCACCCCCAACATCCACATCCCCAGCACCCACAGCACCCTCAACACCCTCAGCACCCCCAGCATCCACATCACGGCCAACATCCACGTCACCCATCGCCCCATCATCGTGGAGGGCCGGCCAGAGGACCCCCACATGCTGGTCACCGCCCTGCCCAAGACCAGGTGAGAGAACGTTTGTTTTGTAGTTTTAAAGTTAAAGCAGTATTGCAACTACTTAGCACATCACTAAATCCTATGATGCGTAGTTTTACTTGTAAACGTTAATCTTTTCTTTATCACACTGCCTGCTGTCCCACAGAGGTTATTTGTTCAGCTCTAACTCTGGTTTCTGTCTGCTTTCTTTTCCTCTTGCATATATCACTGCTGCTTGTCTGAAACGCTACCATTAGCAGGATGACGACGAGGGCATTTGGGCATAATCCTTGCTGTGACAACCAAATATTGTTTTGATGGGTGAGATATGTTTAAGACGTTATAACTTTATGATTCTTAGTTTCTTCTCTGCTTGCAGTGTCTGCTTTGTATCATAAGCTCCTTGATTTTCGTCATCTCCCACATTCAGATGATTCAGTCACTACTGGAGTAGCACAGCCACGCCACGATGTTGAAACTACCCAGCCAAACATTTATAATCTTCACTCAGTCCACACTCAGCAATGGGACTTTAGTTTATATTCTCCGGGGACGAGGGGGGGGGGGGGGGGGGGGGGGGCCTCAGGTGTGCTGGTCAGGCGGGGAGACTGACAGCTGAACAGGTAATTTCAAACACATAATGAACAATGACACACACAATCAATCTATTCAAAACAAACTCAACTTACTCTACTTTTTTCATTTTCTTCTCAAGGTGACCAGGGACCTCTTCTTTGAGTGAAACAGGATCAGCCGTCCTCTTCTTGCTCTGTACAGAATCACAGATGCAGGACTACCTTGAAAAGAAAGACACAGATGTTGATGCCCATAGAGACAGATGTGCCCTGTGTCACATTATTGCTTGGACAAGAGCCTTGTCCTACGTCTCACAGAGGTCACCTCACCTGTCCGTCACCTGCTGATCACTACACCTCTTCAGGCCAACAACGCCCTCTCTATCCACCCACCAGGGATCTCATGACTGCCTGCCAGTCCAGTATTTGTTCCTCATCCTCCTCCCTGCGATGGATCAAGATCCTGGTCTTGTTGCTGTGTGTTTTATCTGCCCGACTGATTCCTCTGGCTCTGGTTGGCTTCCCCACCTGACACTGTCCTGGTTTCTTGATCCTCACTGCCCTGCTGACTCACCTGTTGACATCTTAACCCCTCACCCTGGCTGACATCACCCTCATGACTCATGACTATTCTGTAGTTTTAATCATTTGATCATGTCGATGAGCTAATTTACCCTTTGTGGCACACAGTGACCTCTTTTTTACCTTTATACATGCCAACACACAACACATCTGTTGAGAGGCTCTTGCTTTTTCCACACACCAGATTAGATCGTTTTTTTGTTTTAATTTTCTTGTTGGTAAAAGAGAGAGCTTAAAGCTTTCTGATAGTACGCCTTAAGCCTTGGCTGCAGCGATAAGGGGTTCCTTGGCTGCTGAAGCAGGGCCCTCCAGTTCATGGGCTTGTTATAGCTTCAAGGCTGTGGGTGCTATCAATGTTTCTCTTCATCTTACCTCATTTTAATCAGAAGAAAAATAATCAATCTATGCAGAAGTCAATGTAGAGTGAATGCATTTTTATTCCCACATCGTTGCTCAAATTGATCACCAAAAGTGTAACCAACCATCCAATCAGAGCTGCCAAGAGAGGGTTAAAAAAGAATCATCAGTCATTTTACTTTTACTTTCTGATACTATGCACCTATGCACCTCCTCCGTGTTGCAGGAATTTTTACTAATGGTGCTTCTGCTGGTGCTCAAACTAAATGGTGTCAGAAGACCTGGTCAAGAGCATCTTTTAGTCCTTTTACAGTAGAGGGATTTGATCCCAAAACGGGCTTCACAAACAACTGTAAGACTGCTTTGTACATACGTCTTGACCTTATGAACCACAATTACTTCAAGACCCACACAGAGGTGATGCCCCTCTATGAAGAGTGCTACTATAAATACAGTAGAGACTATAAGGTGGAGGGTTAGGGTTAGGGTGGAGGTTCAATAGATGTTTTCCATGCAGGTCTGTCTGTACCATTGACACCCCAGTTTCTGACTACAGTATGCTCCTGCTCCCCTCTCTGGTGTAATTCTCCTGTGTGACCTCCCCAAACATAGTGACCTGTTTTCTCCTTCTCAAAAAGGTGGCCTGTGCCTCGTAAAAACTGTACACATATATGATAGATATGCATATATATTATACATATAGAGAGAAATCTATAGTGTGTCTATACGTGGTCAGAAAATCGTTTAAAACTGACAAGATATATATATGTTTTTTTCTTCATGGTTATTTTTCTAACTGGCTGGAGGTCAGTGAGATGTCTTATTTAGAGTGTTGAGTGGTGTGATTTTCCTCTGGTTTGTACATTGTAAGAAAACCCCTCAGCAGCAAGAAACATTCCCTGTCTGAAAACACCGGACAGCCCAAAAAGAAAAAATAAGAGCTTTAGAGCAGTTTATGAGGAATAGAGAAGTATATCCAAATCTATTTAGGAGTCTATAAATTATGACATTATAACATTCCTTCAGTATGAAAACATTAAGTTGATCATCACTTGGCTTGTGGTGACAACTTCGAACAAAGAAAAAAAAGACTGAATTTTGCAGCTCACATCAGTAGCAATGAGATTATGGCTGCTGCACTGAAGCAGTCAGAAACTTGCACTTGTGAGTGAGGACTATCACGTTTAACATCCAAGTAGAGGTTTGAGTGACTCTGTCGGGATGTATTTCTTTCGCGTGTTTGTCGTTGTTGTCGTCTTGTAAACAGAAGTGGTGACATAACGTGACTGTGACAGCTGATCAAGTAGAAAAAACAACTTGCATTATATAGTGGAAAATTGAATTAGACTGTTACAATCTCCTACTTCCTCTCCCTCCCCTCATGGTGCCTGTGTCTCCTTTATATGGCCAAGTGTTGATCGTAGTATGTAAATGTCTTTCCATCTACCCATCTTCCAAAAACCAAGGTGATCCATGCATCACCTTTAATGTGTCCACTTCACATATGAACCTACACACCTCCTGTCACTGACCAAGAATCCATAGATGTGTGAAACTTTCGTGGTTGTGTTTACAAATGTTAAAAGAAAGGTCCTGATTTTTTAAATGTTTTTTTAAGGGAAGACAATGCAAACAGACAGAGGAGCCAAAATCCTCTCACTTCACCATCGGGGGGTGGCAGCGTGTGATTCCCCCACTTTCAGGTCCTTATCTTCTGAATACTTGAAGTAGGGGGTTCTCCTACCATCAAATACCATATATGATTTACATGGTAGAACACATGAAACATTTTAATTGTGCCCATGCATGCTGAATTTTACATAACGTGCCAACTGAAAGCGACGACGTAAGGATAATCTCCTGTTCTCTATGCAGAGCGATTTCTCAACTATTGTGTAAAAAAATAAATAAGCGTAGGACACACAGAGGCTTAGAGGCTGGGGCTTGTTTCCTGGGCTTAGACGAAACACTAATCCTGGTTGTGAAAGATGAACATCGCACTCAGAGTGAGGTGGAGTCAAGAAGTCATGTCTGTCTGTGGCTGGAAGCAGCCGTGTAGAAAGAGACTTGAAAGGCCTGTAGGTTCACCCGTTATTTTCAAAAGGCCTTTGAGAAAAAAGTTTGAAAAGCCGAACATGTTCACTTTATCGTTGTATACAGGTTGCTTTTCTTTAACTGTATGTTGCTGAAAACTTTGGATTAAACAAATCACTGTGACCAATGCCAGAAACTTTTTTTTGTTTTGACAGAACAAAAATTGTTTACATTTTTATTCTTCATTTTTTGTATTTAAGTTAGCTTTATTTTTTCTATTGTTTAAGCTTATAAAATATGCCAGTTTGAGACTGTACTATTTGTATAAGTAAATGTTTTGAGCTGTACAGTAAAGACCTAGGAACACGTTAAATGTGAGTGTCCAGCATGCTGAATGATTACTTGTGTGAACGTGAGCTAGCCTCCCATGAAGCATCATTCCTCATTCATTACTTGCATCTGCATCATGCATTGTGACGGTGTGATGTTGTGTTTGAGAGTGGTGTGTGTCTCACTTACTGTGTCCCCTTAGTAGACAGCCTGTGCAGTTTTGTGAGAGTGCAGCATGTTTTTGGGGTTGCTTGTGTAAATGTATTCAGAAAAGAGAAAGGAGTGATAGTATGTCTGAGTGTGTGTGCACATAGCTGCTTTTATGGGTGTGGGTATGTGTGCGTGTGTGTCATGAATGCATAAGAGAAAAATCTATTTAAAAACGTTATCAGAGGAAGTCCCTAGAGAAAAAAGAGAGACTGAGTCAAAGTTTTGAATGAAGCATGGATACTCTGTGATGTTTTCTGGTTTTTTTTAACCCTCTGAGGCTGTCCTCAGTTCCCCAGTTTGCTATTGTATGTGCTGTAACAGAATATTACTATTGAGTGTTGGCCAGCTTGTTTATATCCATCAAATAAAGGTGACTTTCTTTCCGTCTCTGTTGGCAATTTTTTTACTCAAAGCTAGGATCAGTGAACTCATGAATATAAGCATTCCCTAGTAATACTGGAATCATTGTATGCAGCTGTTCGAAAATGCAAACAAGGACACTAGTAAGTGCAATTTTAACATTGATTTTGTATCAGTTTACATTTTATATTCTTATTCGTTGCAATAATCTAGTCCTGTACTCAAAACCAAATGCTCTGAATGATACTATGCGGTTAGCAAGAGTTGTGCCAACTTGGTAACTTATTCTAATAGAATCAATGAGATTCAATCATCAAAAGTCCTGAGGTTTAACATAAAAAAGGGGCATTACAATGTTATGATATACTACATTTTAGTACAGGTAAAACATTTATTTTTCGAGTGTGCAAATATAATGTCTTTGATACAGCAAGTCCAAGCAAGCTTTAAATCAATCCTAAATCAATCTACAGTTACTAACATGTTATTGTATTTGCTCCGAATATCAAAACAAGGCATCTGCTGAAAAATGTCTAAAGCCTTAACAACTTTCTACTAAACCTTACAGTCTTTCAGTCACTGGAGACTATTTACATTAAAACCAACTCAATCCCCAGCTAGTTACAGTTACAAATCTCCAGACCATAAACTAGTAAGTGCCTCTTAAATAAAGCTTTTTCAACTACATTTGAAAAGGTCAAGAATAAACAACCACATTCATTTTGAGAAGCTCTATGCCACAGACACTGTGTTACAGAATGAAAACTCAAAAAAAGACCAATCCCAGTCAGTTGGGGAAAAAGAAAAGTATGTAGTCGGCGTAGAGAAGCTGCAGGGACAGAGAAAATGGTCACTTCTCCAGGAAAGGTTGGTTCTGCACAAACACCTTTAGCACCATGTATTTTTTACATTTTGTTCACAACAGTTCAGTGGTTAAAGTTTACCACAACAATTTCTCTAACAGATAGAAAAGTGTGAAAATCATGAACACATTGCAGAGCAAAATAGCTTTCATATCAATAACAAATATTGTTGATAATAAAAGTTAATGCATAAGATTGATTTGATTTGTCTGAAGAGTGATTGTTTAAGGCATTGTCATACAGCATGTACAATCTGTTTTTCACACTTTTGGTGTTAACGTCCCCTGACAAAGTTGTTTAACAAACGGTCCCCCCTGTCAGAAAGCCAGTAACCAGCCATGGCTGCAACGGCCCCCATAAATACAGATGTGTAGACCATATCTCCTTTCGCAGCTAATGTTGCCAGAGCACAAAGCACAACACCAAAGAACATCTGCTGCAGCACCTGCACCTCGTCATCCTGTATATCCTCAAACAGACCTTTCTCCTGAACGCCTGCACAGAGAAATACACATGTGAGAGGCTGCAGTAAGGTTAGGTGTTCATAGGATTGTGATGAGACTCACGAGGCTGTTGCTTCTTCACACAGACACCATCTTTGCGGATGAATCCATCAGCACAGTCACAGCGGAAAGAGCCTTCTGTGTTGGTACAGATCTCATCCAGACCATGACAGGCAAGTACCCTGTCACTGCATTCATCTATATCTGGTAAAAACAAGGAGAGAAGTATGCAATCTCATCTGGAGCACAAGAACAATGCATTCCGCGAAATCATTCTTTAAAATATTCTCTTTAAGGTCTTTACCCAAACATTTGGACCCTGTTAATGTGTAACCAGAGGCACACTTCCTGCAGCGTGCTGGTCCACTGCCCATACAGCCCACACAGGCTGAGTCACAATCTGAAGAAAGAGTGACCATTACATTTATTCCTTTACAAAATAAGGCTTGATATTGCTTGGGCATTGATAAAGGATAATATATGTTGAAAACAGAAAAAACAACCAGGTGAAACATTTACATTTTATATTATCAACTGGATGTATTTTAGGAAATATCATCATAACTGATATTGATGATCTATTCGTACTGTATATTTGGCTGTTTTTGGTTGAGCTGTCTGATACACTTTTTACCTCCTTTTTACATAAATAGAATACAAAATGTATAGACGGCATTAAAAGTATATGTTGTTTAGCCCCATATCCGTCAAAATAAGTAATTCATTTGCTGGCTTCAGCTTCACAAAGGTAAGGTTTAGCTGATGTTCTGTCTTTATTATCATGTCAATTATATATCTTTAGGTTTTGGTCTGCTGATTTGGCAAAACAACGTGTCTGAGGATGTCTTCCTAACCCTCCGGGAAATTATGATTGTAATTTTTCCACTGTGTTCTGGCATGTTATGTTTATTCAGTTATTCATTTCAATTCCCTAAGGTAACATATTATGTATTTTAGAAAGATTGTAGACCACTGACCTCTGCACTCAAACAAACCCTCTGTGTTGAAGCAGTATCTGTTTGTAGGACAGGTGCCAAGCTCAGTGCCACACTCATCAATGTCTGAAACAGATAAAAACATGCATACACTAAAATACATTTAGAACATGTGTCTGCTTTTCCTATGCCAAACATGTATGTAAAGGTAAGCTCTGCACAGTACCTACACAGGTGTTATTGTGGAGTGTCCATCCTGCTCTGCATTGCTCACACTGGTCATTTTCTGGGCCTGAACACTTGATGCAGGAATCTGGGCAGCTGAGGACCTGAACAGCGAGCAGACTACACAGCCAAGCAGCTTGCAGAGGGTTACTGTGGAGCATCGTGACTCCCATCTGTTCCATCAGGTCCACATGATATAGTTGTTTATCTCATCCAAAATATCACAGTTCAATCTATCTGTTAGCTGTATGTACATTTAAAGCTAGGGAGCAGAATTTACCTTAAAAATAAGAAAAGAAAGACATTTTTATATGATTGTACATCTGTTATAATATAAATATAAAGAGGCAAGGCTCGGAAGTGGTTAAACGGATTAAGAAGCCCTTAAAATAACTTCAATGTTGTGAGACATTTAGGTGGTTTAAGCTTACTCTCCAGTTTAATGTGTAAGTGAGATGGAAAATATATTTTCCTTTGCACACATTCATTAAAACCATTTACAAAAAAGTATAAAGTATACCATACAAACTGCCAGAAGGATGAATAATCAGTTACCATAATATATTCAGAATTACGTACATTTTAAATACAAAATATATCTTTATTACACACGCACTCACACATGTATAGTCATTCAACACACACAATTACTAACAACCTTGGATAACTGTTAAAAAAATGCCATTAAACTGAAACATGGTACATTAAAAACAACGACATATACTTCTAGCTATTCATGTTGTTAAATTCAGTTCTGTAAAGTCTAACTTGTGTGGGCAGAGTTGCTTCTTGGCCTGTTTGTTCAGTATGTATGTTTAAGTATTTGGTATAGTATGTATAGATGTTATTTTATTATTTTTTCTCTCTATTAAATATTAAGCACAGTAAGTTTCCTGGTGGTAAAATGTGCTCTATAGAAGAAGCTGTATTGCCTTCTCTACATTGACCCGACAGCTTACAAAGTTTGATGCATTGTTACAGGCAAAACTAAAATAAATAAAAGTTGGCATCACTTAAAACAAATTCATTAGAACGCTTCACATTTCATTCTGATTTCTCACAAAATTAATTTAGCTAATAATACTTAAATAATCAAAAGCAACCATTAAGATTTACTCAAAACAAACTGTAGACATGCGTTAAGGGTTTTAGTTACCTGCTCTATGTGCGTCGACTGACTGTCAGTTTATATAAAGTTTAAATGCAGTGAATACAACTAACACGCGCTTGACACACTTCAACACTCCTTTGCGGTTTGTTGAAATAAATACACCAAACATCCCGAGCGGGTGGAACATAGAGTTACCTCATAGCACCGCCCCTTTGAGATGTAGTGTAAACCTCTAACAAGCGCTTCTCCACGTCCCTAAACTGACACTAGATTGCTTCAATCAGATCCACAGCGCTTGACTGCAGATGGCCAATCAAATTCCGACATCCACGACGCACAAAAATAAGCACATTTATTTATAGATAAGTGTTGACAGACTGACAGTGCATAAGTCTCTTGGATTTTAAGTTAAACATTATTAAGCTTAAAGGATAGTTCTGATAATGTTCTACATTTTTCTTCACATGAAAAAGAATATATTTAATCCTCAAACAAGCAGTGTGTGAAGGTGTAGCCGAAGCCTGATATAATTTATTCCTCTAGTCCAGTGGTTTTTAACTGGTGGGTCGGGACCCTTTTGAATGGGTCGCTGATATGCAAGTGAAAAACAGAAGTTGAGAAAAAAATAAATAAATTAGTACCACGGAAAAAAATTATACTTTTATTTTGAAGCCCACTTTTATTTTGAAGGCCAGAATTTCTAATGCTGCGCATGCAGTAGCCGTTTGACTGGAAATGTCGGACACTAGAAACCGTTTTGAAAACTGGCCAATCGGAATCAAGATGAAGTTATTCTCCATGGGGACTTGCACGTTGGTGCAAGTCCCCATGGAGAATAACTTTGCGGTAGAACTACTCTTTATACAACCATGTCATTTACCTGTTTTAATATATATATAACAACGAAAAAATGTGTAGGCTTTCATTTTGACCCACAGAACAATGGGGGCTATATCTACCCTTATCCACAATTTAAAGTAATTCACACAGCTTCTCCTCTTTTCTCTTCTATCTGTGAAGAGAAGCAGGTTCAGCTGTCAGAAAAAAGTAGGCCTAACAAAAGATAAATGGCATTAAATATTATTAAATATGTCAGGTAATAATAGATGTATTTATGTTTCTTCTCAGAGTGTATCAGAATGCGTAGTTTAAATGTTCGTATTTCAAAAAAACTCAGGGGTTGGGTTTTCAATTTGTCACATTTTTCACGTGTGGTGAGTTTCCAGGATTGGCTCCAAGTCTGCCTTTTTTCATTTCATAAAGCTAAATTCTGATTCTAGAAAATGTGATGACCATCACCAGTTTAAACTTTTTTTAAAAGTATACTTTAGTTCTGTAAAGGGATATAATCTGCCTTGTTTGGCATATATATTTATGTAGTGGTTAAAAACTTTGGGTCGTGATTTATTGACGAAGGAAGAAGTGTGTCCTGAGGCTTGACCAGTTGAGAACCACTGCTCTAGTCTGTACAGTAGTTGATCACTGTTTTTGTAAAAAAAAAAAAAAAAAAATTCAAATCAGTTATCAGTTCTCCCATATTGTGATATTTGAATAAATAACAATACACATTGTAGTCAGTCCTATATTCTGCTGCTTAAGGAGTTCACAAGCACATCATGTCCAATTGAAAATAATCCCCAACAAAAACACAAGTTAATCCTTTCTGAGTTATATTTAACACCTCATGTTCCTGCTGTTAGTTTGGATATTAATTTAAATCTTTGTTAAAAGATAAACAGAGGTGAGACTAACAAAATCAGATGGTTTGTTATTGGTAATTTAATGGCTACATATAGATAATTGCCATCTATTATTTAACAATGAAAAAACATTTATTTAATAATATATGTTTATCTCATCCACACTGGAAGAACACATACTTGAGATGTGCAGAGCAGCAATAATGTACGGAACTAACTAAAGGGTGCTATGAAGGCTTTGACTCCATGTTCTTTTTCTTCTCAATTGTCAACATATTTACAGTGTAATGTCTTGTGCTATATAAGTCCTTCTTTAGTCTTTGACTTCCATCCATCTGAGGCACTCCATTTCCACCCTGTCCATGTCCTTACCTGATCCCCTCCCTGTCCCCCGCCACGGCAAGCTCAGACAACAGAGCCTGGGTCTGAGGAGGAAGCTGGAACAGGCGCAGCCCCTGAAGAAGCTCTGGTAGACTCCTGTCAATGCTTGAATTGGGGTCAAATGTCACAAGAAGAAAACGTTCTGCAGCTCCGTGCAGCCGCTTGTCCGCTTGGATGAGACACAGACAGGCTGTGAACACATCAGAGTAAGGGGAACACTTCTGAGGGAAACCCTTGTCCTCCCTCTTCATCATGATAACCCCTTCATTCTGGTGGGTCCATGCCTCTACTCTCTCTAAGGCTTTGTGGGTCAACACAATCACAACTCGGCCGCCCAGGCTTTTCAGCTCCAGCAGCTGGGAGTACAGCCATGGTAGAGGCCCCAAAGTGCACTGCTCCTTCCTGCTCCACTGGTCCACAGACACACTGAAGCCCCGGTTAGAGAGTTGTGAGCCGAGCCGACACACTGACTCCGAAACACCATCATCCACATCTGGGGGGCTCAGCAACACCACATGACACTTCATGCCAACTGTGTAGAAGTAAAACAAGAGTATAGTCAGAGAGTTGTTCCATCCCAACTTGATGATTTTTTAATAAAGTAGTGATATTACAAGAAAATACTTACTGTCTACAAATCCGCCATGATGCCAGCTCCACACCCATTCTATAAAAGTCATAAAGATGGGAATAAACATTCCAGTGTGCTAAGCATAAATACACCAAAGGGATATTTAAAATTGCAGCGCAACACATAATTGATCAAATATTTGCATAAGGAGTGCAGACTTTAATTGTTTTAACAAATCTCAGGTCTATTTAACATGATTTGGTCTTTGTGGAAAATAATAACAGCCTTAAGGAAATTCAGTTCAAATAGATTTTCTCATGGTTAGGAATTTCAGAGCAGAGAAATTAGACATTGCTCTGCCTTCTTCGTGTCCACATGGGCATTGTTTGTCCAGGAATTCATCCATATTCAAAAAAAAAAAATTGCAAAAAGAAAAAAAGTTTGAACTTACTCTTCACAAAGTCATGACGAAGAAGATATGAAGACACAAGCACAGTCAAGCAAAGGAGTAGCATGATACCAACAATCAGGAGATTCCAGTGCCACCTGTCAGCTGCAAGTAGTACAAAACAAAACCCTGTTTATAAAAAGCATGAGGAACATGTGCTGCATTTTAGCAAAGTATGTCCAAACCAGCATCAGTTTGTGGTATTATGAATAACTCACTGTTATTAAAACAGAATGGACCGAGCTCCTGATCCATTCCCTTTACTTTCACCTGCACAAATCAATAAACAGAAAAATGTTTATTCAACGTTGGCAAGGTAAATACATAACTGGGGAGGGACGTTGTGTATACCTTACCTTCACACATGGTGAGAGCTCCAAGTTGATTTCTTCAAACTCCCCTATTTTTTTCTAAAGGAGACAAAATCATAAATGTTCTGTCAAACTTAAAGCACTGTGAGAAAATAAGTAATAAAGTTAACAAAATAAACATGTTTAAAAGGAGGGGAACAAGTCGAGTATATAAGGATGTTTATTAATAGAGGCAAAGACTCATACAGATAAGATAAAGACACATAAGATAAGATGATATTACAATTGCAGTAGACCTTTAACAAGTGGCAGAGACTTCCAGAGAATAGGACTATAAGGACTTCATTAACTGATTTCTGATTCCAAGTAAAGCGAAGAGACGGTTAGCTGATCCAACAGAATCTTTTCAGTTTCTCTGTTCTTTTCCGTGTATTTAGTGAAGGAAGGAGCTAAGCTTTTTGTAGGTTTAAAACCAAAAACAAGTTTTTTTAAAGTGTCTTACCCACAGTCCCTTGCTGTTTTGTTGCCACTTGCCATTTGACAGCTGCTGTCTAAAGCCCTTCATCTCCCTGCAGCTGTCCTCCTTCTTACAGGGCCACACCTCACCCTCCAGCCTGCAGGGGGCAGAAAGGTTCCACCACAGCATTGGGCGGAGGTTGTTCATCTGACCCGGGCCAACAGACACTGACACATTCTGCCATACGTTCCTTTGGAATAAAACTGAAATGGACACATAGTAAACATCAGCAAACCAAAGCTAAACTGCTCAGTCTTTACCCTGTGATAACAAGACCATAACAAAGTGAACTAGAAAGAGACGTGTCACCTGTGTTATTGAAAGGGCAACTGAGAGAGCGTCTGGACCTCTGCCCATCTTCATCCCAGACCTACACACACACACACACACACACACACACACACACACACACACACACACACACACACACACACACACACACACACACACACACACACACACACACACACACACACAGTTATAAAGGTATAAAGGTCTACGCAACAGTGTTGATGTGGTAACTATAAATAACAATGATGTTTAAGTAGAGTTACCTGGAGACAAACGCAGGGGGTCACAGAATACAGTGGGATGGTCGTCCTGTTCAATCCCTACAAAGTAACATCAAACACAACAAGGTTTTATTATAACTAGATTTATTTGTTGTTTATTCATGAGATTGAGACACAAGTGGTTGTAAGTAACTAAAGGTACATATACTGAATTTCTGTGGGTATTTGTTCTATCCTTCCATTTAATGCCACTTTACGCATAAAAATGGTATTGAAAAAACAACTAAGCTTTAAAAAAATTGCTAAACATTCACTGGCTTAAACTGGATGTATTTGGGTTTTGGACTGCTGATCGGACAAAACATTGCAAACTGAATTTTTCAACTTGACTATCTTGAACTCTGTGAAAGACAACAATAACAAAAGAAACAATGTCAAACTGCACTGATAAACAACACTGACCAGACATCTTCCATTCTTCTCATACTGGATGCACATAGAGGGGAAGCTCTTATTCCTGCCAGCAAACTGCAGTTCCACCTGTGTCATCTCTTTGTTGATAACACTGATGAGCCTAGGCACTGACATGAGGAAAAGAAGAAACTGGCTAATTTTTGCCAAGACAAATAATCATAACAAGGTACAAGGAAAAAAACAACCAGGTATTTTGTGTATTATTTTACCATCGCATTCATCTAGACGTCCCTGCAGCTCCTGGGAGCACACTGAAGACAGATAACACAGTATGTGTCATTACTGGCAATGACGTATTATAGTGTGCTTTGAAGGAAAATGACTAGACTTTACCTTCATCTAGAGAAGGAACATCAACTTGTTGTATTAGAGGTGAAGCTTTAAGATAAACAATCACACGACTGCTGAAGGAAATCCCAGATGGCTCAATAATCACCACAGAAAACTACAGTATAGAAGAAACATAGAGAGTTTATAAGACAACATTAACTGGAAGTGAGCCATACATACTTTAAATTCCAGTACAGGGAGTCTACAGTACCTTTTCACGAGTAAGAGCCGCATGATTAATCGTAAACTCCACCTTCTTGCACATGGACATGGTAGCTGCTGCACAGTAACACACTATCACAGAAGCTGCTGCAACACAGACAACGCAGGGCTCAGAATTCATTTACATATTAAAAGATAGTTGTACTGTAAGAAACGCACTAACAACTCACCTCCAAAAAACACTTATAAGATCACAACCTTATTTCATGTTTAAACTATTGCTACATGTAGCATAGAGTACTTATGTGAATGGATTGTATTGCCAAACCCTAAGATTTGCAGTCACTGGTTTTCATTGATTCCACTTATTACAAATTGACGAGTTTCTAATTTGTCCAACTTAATTGATCAAGGATGAAGATAGCTAATATTTTTGTCTGTGGTCTGGTAGTTACATGTTACAGCAACTGTAAAACAAAGCACTGTTCATTTCACAATTACCCTCTAATAAAAACTTCCATGCTTGCTCATACATTTTCCAGTAATCATTTCACAACATCCCACCACCTGAAAAAAGGCGAATTGCTCGCAGTATTCCTTACCTTGAATAAATAAAGGTAAAAAAAACAAACATGAAAACATGCTCCTTAGCAGGTGACGGTGAAATCTTGGATGTTTTTCAAAATATTTCCCACTGTCAATCCCCATGTGACATTAATGTAGCTTTGACAGAACATTATAGAAAAGATATGTGTTTACTGTGAGGCCTATTATAGCAAATGAAAGTCCTTGCAAGTGGACTTGAATATCAAACTAAAACATAGATGCATTGATAGTAAGAAAACGTTGAAAACCTGTGATGTACTTTGGGAGACGGTCGGTGGCGACGGAAAGGAATGTATTGTTAAATTGATTTAAACAAAACAACCAGTAACAAGTAATAGTAGGCTGCATGTAGTTTGTACCTTTAAAATTCCTTTCTGTTTCCTCCCCATCAGAATCTTCATCATATCCTGAGTGGCTTTCATCTTCCAGGTCTTTAGGCAGCTGGATGTTGATCTCTGTTTCTATCACTAAACATAATTCACATGGCGCATCTACCCCGCAGCAGAGCTTAAAATATATAGTCAGGTTTCTGACATCCACATGATTTTTCTCTGGTACATCAAAAGGCTCATCCTTCATGGTGCAATCAGAGAGACCCTAAAAGAAGTCAAAAAAAGAAATGAAAAAGGAAAAATACATACAGTATGTTTAATGTGTGGCATCGCCTTTTTACTGAGAATCATCTGCATGGTAAATATTTGCTCTTCAGAGGAATATATTGCGATTGGTCCACACACAATGGCACTATATCGTCACAGGCAAGCAGAGGTTTGTATCCAGCTGTCTGTTTAAATAAATGTTTGAGAGTAAACACTTATCAGTGAAAAGGGAAATTAAAGTGTCAGAGCAGGCTACACCAGCACTAAAAGGAAATTAAAAGTGTGATCTGTCAACAAAAACGGTATGTACTATACTGCACCAAAGGAAATGTGTGCTTGAGTGTTTCCCAGCAGTTGGCTACCTGTGAGCAAATGACTCGATCGCTCTCATATTCAGAAATCTCCAGACCGCAGGCTGACATGTGTAGAGTCAGTAAGACGCACCAAATGGTCCATCCAGTGTGAAGCATTTTGACTGAGGACACTCCAATAGAGTCCTACAGTATTTTTCTCCAAACATCTCTGTCCACACGCAACATCACAACCTTTTCAAACGAGCTCAGTGTCTTCTTCCTCATTGTGACTTTAGGTTGGCATTTAACCTGGTCATGTTCTTGATGAAACTGCTCATTGGCATGGAGGAAAACGAGACGAGGTTATCTGAGTTTGACTGGTTTCACCTTTAGTCCTAGCCTGAAAAGGAAGAAACAATCCAGGTATGGGCAGATGTTTCCTTACATGTTTGCAGTGATATAAAACTTCATCACATTCTTCTCTTTGAATAACTGACAAATGGGCTCCACTTGTTTGTGTTTTACAATTAACTTGATCAGTCATGTTCACAAATCCCTCAACAAACAAAGTTACTGGGAACTCGATAGTCCTTTTAAAACACCTTTAAGCAAACAGGGCTGTAAACGGTATATAGATGTAACATCAGCAGTATGAAATAACACAAGAAACATCTTCTGGGTTACTTACTTAGTTTAATAATCCGAACCGAAAGCACGTTCCTTTCCTTGGATTACCTGGACACCTTGTGTTGTTTGAGTCACTGTAAAATGTAATCATGAAGCACGTCACAATCTTTCCTGGAGGTACGTCCCTCCCTTCCTCCCTCCCTTTTTTCTTTCCCTCCCTCTTTCTCTATCACTCTTGTTAAGTCCCAGCACAATCCTCTACCTTGTTAAAAAGCATGTTATACTGAGACTTCCTGCTCTGAACTCCTCATTACAATATAACCAGAACAACATAGACAGGTCAAAGTCCTCAAATACTGGGATTTAAAATTCAGACTCCACCTTGAACACTGAGTTAACGAGGCTTGATAAACAAGAGCTGCATTATAACCACAGTTGACACTTCATAGGTGGAGTGTTGGCAACAATTTGTTACATTTTCCTGTCAAATTGCTTTGTTTTGCGGGTTTGGCAGAGATCCTTGATTGTGTAATGTAGCTCTCAGTAGACTGTGCCTTGATAAACAAGTTTACCAACTCCGCTCATAATAACCCACATACCTTTGCACTCAAGCGCACTGCGAGAGGACAATCCAAAGTATCACTATAACACGCCTCCCACAGCTGCTCGACTGGTTTGATCATATAATGTTGAATGAAATGAAAAAAACGTGGTGGCTTATAACTTTAGAAATGTTTTCAAACCAGCAGGAAAATACAAAAACTACGGTTCACTCTGTAAATTCAGGAAGTTACTTTGCTACTTCAAATAAGAAAAGGCATGTTAATTCAAGTTCTGTGTTTCACTGTGAGGAACTATCATGAATTTTTGCATTTTGAAGACAAGGATTTATACATTTAATATGCTCTTTACTTTTCAGAAATATATATTTTACTCCTAAACATTTAACTGATTGCTGTAGTATGTAGCTTCCTGATAAAGAGATCGTATCTGTTTAAACTGTGAATAAACAGTAAGTAAAGCAGAACTCGCATCACATATTTGACTGCACTGCTGCTGAGTCAGCATGTAATGCATCAAATATACTATCCTTATTTTTTAAGTTGAGCTCTGAGTGCAAGAAATTATATTCGTATTAGCATGTTTTTAATATTGTTGTATGGCGAATGCAGGATTCAAATAGTTGCGTTCTCCACTGCTTCTTAAGGTGTTCGGTGACATTATGTTATAATGTCAATTAAAATATTATTTATTGTTCAGAGGCTACATTTGAATACGCCTTAACATTTATGTAAAACTGTTAATAGAAAGATATTAACAAATAGTACAGAGTGTTAACAGTAGTGGAACCTCTCAGTCTAAACTTTAAATACGTTTTAGGACCTGCTCTGCTGCTAATGGGCTTGATCAAATCCTTTAGTAACAATGTTTGAGCATGAAACAGTTATTCTATAAGCTGGTTATGGTATGATTTACTCTTTAAGTAATTAAATCACAGATAGTGTGTTTAAATAGTTACATTTAAGTAATACAATGTAATGTGGAAATATATAATAGTCCCATTTTGTTATGTTTAGCTTGTAATTACCATGTTTGCCTCTGTGGCCAACATTTACACCACTGTAGTGTAAATTACTTAGTTGTATGCAGTTTGTCCCTCTGACCAGATGTTTTCCAATACCCTGTAATGTAGAATTTGATTGGCTGTTCCCCTTCTTCCTTCCCTTTAAACATCTGGTTTAATGTTTGATTGGGGTCAGATCCTTGTAATACTTGGTTGTGCAGGTTATCTGTTCTCCAGCTGGAATTGATTCTGTTACATACTCTACTTTTTATTAAATAACACAACTTTGATTTGAAGCTTGAGGATTTGTTATTTTCTTACCAGAAGGTGATTAATCGTGGAATTTCCACAACACAATGTAATTTGAATGAAAAGTTTGGGCAAAAACTTTCCAAAATGTCCATTATACTGTATATTATACATATACAAATACGTTTCAGATTATATTTCATATGCATAAGCACTCAAAAATGCATTTTGCTCCAAACAATAATCATAGGATAGAATAAGATCTGTATAAGTTGTTGTTTATTAATTACATGATGGTAATGTTGTAATCCTTAAAGAATAATAAAGGCATAACACTTTGGAAGATTAATTGAGGGATATCGTGCTGCCAGAGAAATGTCCGTATATATTCCTGATTTACAATGTTAGCTTAAATGTTTTAAGAAATACGTTGTAATATTAAATATTTCGTCCAAAAATGTATACTATCTGATCAATTCTTCCTTCAGGGAAATATTATCTTATTAAGTTCATACCAGACAACTAATGATCTTCGAAAATATTTATTTTATTATGTTAGGTACAGCTGGAAAGTATTTTTCCATGATTAGTTGGTTTGTGTTTGATACATTTTCCTTTCAAACGATGAAGTCATCCAGGCGTCTCTGCAGGGCAGACTCGGCCGTCATGAGCCAGCAGTCCAGTGTCAGGGGAGGGATAATACTGTAGTCAACAGCATTGGCTCTAGAAAACAAAGACACAAATAGTCACACACTTGAATACGCTGGAAAGCTTTCTCCAGCTTTTCATTAAAACTAACTAAAATATACCTGGTAACGTCAATCTCCTGGTCTTTGATCCTAAGTTTTGTGTAGGCAGATTGTGGCACCTCCTCATAAACTGCTGGATTCAGGGCTGGACACACAGAGCGCAAACAATTAAAAGGAGAAAGCTGGCTTTTAAGGACACATTGCAGCAAATATTGATATTGCAATGTATTGTTGACCTGATATATAAGCATACAAACAATTTCATAATTTTTACCCACCTAAAATTCCTTCAGCACTGTCCAATGACTGCTTTCTTAAAACGGGCCAGAGGAATTCTTGACTGTCCTTCCCATGAATTAAGATGACCAAGTGTGTGTGTGTCCCAGCAACATCAATTTCCTTGTCCCGCCTAATAATTGTCAAACTAGAAAAAAACACGCAGCTTGTTTTAATTTTCTTTCAGACTTGTTTTGCATGGAAAAGTTTAATATTCAAAGGTATGTGTTAGCTTTTTTTTGCAGAGAGTTAGACAATAACATTAGTAGCACTAGGGCCACTGGGGTGAATTTGATCCTTCTGTTGCTCTGAGATGACCTATGGCCAAATATGAAAAACAAGATGGCAAGATTCCTGCCATTACAACGCAGTCACCTTCCAGCTTTGATGGGATCCCGTCCAGTGTGATTTGTCACTTTCGTTCCCTCTCTCACGATGATATTGTTGATGACAAAATCAACATACAGGTCAGCATTGACCTGGATGACAATCCTTTTGAAGCCTCCATGCATTACTGAATCAAGCTCACCATTTACGGACAGCTCTGATGCAAAAGAGAAAAAATTTAACTCAACTCAATATCACACTTTTACCATACTGTACACCTACAGTATCTACGTAAATGTTTAAACATCCATCTGAAGTGGAAGCACGGTGGAATTGTAACAAAATTGCAGTGATGGAAGAAGTACTCAGATCTTCCAATGTTATGCCTTTATTGTTCCTGTAAAGTAAAAATACCACAATGTAGAAATACTCTGTTCAGTGGCGTCGTTAGACCTGTTTTACGGGGGCTGAAGCCGACGAATCCCCTAACAGTGCCTGTAAGCAGCTGCTCGGGTGAAAGGTCCTTGAGTGCACTGCGTCAGCTGCACTCGTGGCTGTGTCAAACCTCCAGTGACCCCACTGGAGATTTTTGAAAAGTTTACGTGTCTGAAAAACGATGGTTGTTAACAAGTGGCTGAATAGGACTACAGAAGTTGTACGTCATTACGCCGAACACGTAAAAACTCACGCTAAATTTGTTTTGTTGTGTTTTCTTTTCTTTGTAAAACGTTATCTGACTGGTAATTGAAACAGCCATGACTTCTAGTTAAATTCAGTGTGGCTAAAAAAAAAAGTTTGGTTAAAATATGCAAGTGTGCGAAAGTCAGTTGAAACCATCTTAAGTTGGCGTGGCGTTAAAGTCCTGCGACACTGCTGTACCCGTCTGTAGTTCGTTTATAGCATAACGTTAGCATTTTGTTTCTGGCGATTACATTTATGATTCGAAAATTATAAAAGTAGGGTAGACATGTGGAGATTATCCGGCTGACCAAAACGTGCATTTATCAAACAGGTTCGTTTTCAACAGATCTTATTTTTTTTACAATATTCCGAAATCCTATGGAGAAATCGCATTGCTTTTTTGTCAAGTGAACCCATGCGCAGTTTACTTCTGGGTCGGCCTACAAAAATACGTCATCCGTTTACGTATGTTACGTTTATGGGCGCTAGTGCTGCGTACCTGGACTCACATTCAGGTTCAGGTCCGGACTCAAGTCCAGAGGTTCAGGTTCAGGTCCGAACCTTAACCCATGGCTTGTGTGAGTAACTAAAGTGAACTTATTGTAAGCTAATTATCAATTGAAAATAAACTCATAATCAACTCAAATTCAAACTCATCCGGTTTATTGTGTCCCCTGTTACTGTCCTTCCAACTTGTGTCTACATTTCTCTACAAAGTACAAATGTTAAAAAAAGTTACATACACTTTTTGCCACTTAGTCTACAAATGACTTATGACATCAACTACAGTAAACTACTAGTCTATTACAAAGTTCAAACATTAATTTCACTTACCAAACTAAAGTAAACAAACCAAAAGCTCCCCGCACAAGAAAAGATGACGCTGAATAAATGCCCTAGCTAGTCGGCTAGTCCCGATGCTACTACTAGTATATCTTATAATATAATGCTAAGAATGCCTATTTTTTTCAAGCCTATTTAAAGTTAAAGCCTAATTTCCAAAAAGTATTGTTCAGCTTACCTCGATCGTTGTTATTTCGCTCGCCAAACATCGCCGCCAATGTGGCTGAGGCTGCATGTGGAGTAGTTTCTATTTTGTGGTTTCGCCGCAAGTGCTTCGCTATGTTCGATGTTCCCCCAGCGCACTTGATCACTTTCCCGCACAGGTTAGGGCCCTTTCATAGTCTACGCAAGGTACGCGGACGCAGTTGTATACGCAAGGTTCACGCGTATTTTTAGTACATACAGAAAGCGCGTCAGTTGCTGCGCTGTGCCTCGTCAGACGCAATACACCGCTCGTCCAACAGGGGGTAGCAGAGTCTCCGGTGACTTGTCTGTCTGGTAGAAAAAAAGGAAAATGGCTACAGAAGAGGAGTGCTTATTTTGCTTCTTCTGAATCGCCGACAGCTTGATGTACTAAGCTAGGGTGACCAGACGTCCTCTTTTGCCCGGACATGTCCTCTTTTTACGTCCTGTCCGGAGCGTCCGGGGGGGGTTTATAAATTCATGAAAACGTCCGGTTTTCACTGTTGGGACCATTAAGCGTGTACTTAAATTGACTGGCGCTTCCCCCAACCCCCCAACAATCGCAAGTGTCCTCTTTTTCGCCACCTCAAATCTGGTGTCCTCTTTTTCGCCACCTCAAATCTGGTCACCCTAACTAAGCTAGCCAACCCAGACGAGAAAGTATTGCGGGGTAGCCGAAACTCAGCTGCCCCACGCCACTTTTTGCTGCCTGTTTCCATTTTTTCTGGGCTCGCACGAACCAGTCCCTCATCTGCTTCCACATTTTTTTTTATGGTATCAACATCGATATCTAGGTCCAGCGCTATTTCTCGCCGTGCATTTTCAACTGCGTTTCTATCTGAATGTGAAGCGCTCGCAGTGTCATAAAGATGCTGGTGCACACAAACTAATTCACAGAGACGCGCATTGTTGTCAGCCATGGTTGCTATAGTACTTCATCTGTTAATAGCGAGTTAGTACAGTACAGTACAGTGCAGTACAGTACAGTACTGAAAAATAGACTGGATGACTTTGTCCGTCGTCTATTATAAACTAATGTTCCAGATGCCAATCCACCATTGAGTGACAGTAAATCACGTTGTTATCTTCTTTCTTTCTTTATTAAACTTTCTTTACATGCATTTGCTTGTGTGTGTGTGTGTGTGGTTTATCTTAATGGACGCACACTAACACAGGTAAACTGGAAATACAGCAGCAGGAACTCACAGCTCTCGTCACCAACTACGGAGACGTTAGATATTGGGCCAAACCATTACATGGACTAATCCAAACTAAAGGGGGGGAAACGGAACAGTCCAAGTGAGAGGGCCTTTTTCACAGCCGCCCCCAGATTTCTGTAGGAAATCTGTACCTGTTAAAGGGCCTATCTAACCTACTTAGTCTACACGATCTAATCCGGTATGCTGGGTAGGCTGATGATTCTTGCCACTGGACGTGTGTGGGAGCGATCTCCCACCTTCACCTCGATGACTCTGATCCGACCATCAAGTCCAGGCATGGTCCGGGTGATCTTCCCCACTGGCCACAACGCTCTAGGTAGCTGAGGGTCAACCACCATCACGGTGTCCCCAACACTCAGGCTTGGTGGGTCTGAGTGCCATTTCTGACGAGCCTGTAGACCTGGCAGGTAGCTCCTGATGAAGTGCTTCCAGAAGTGATCTGCAAGCAACTGGCTATGACGCCATCTCCGTCGGCTGAGGAGTTCTGACTCAGGGTACACCACCTGAGGAAGGGACGCGTCAGGCCGCCCCATCAGCAAAGTGTTGGGTGTAACTGGGTCAGGGTCAGCCACGTCAGATGAAGTGTAGCCCAGGGGCTTGGCATTCAAGATCCCCTCTACTTCTATTAACAGCGTGCGCAAGACCTCTTCAGAGAGGGATTGAGAGCCGACAGTCACCTGTAGGGCTTGCTTCAGTGACCTTATCTCCCTCTCCCAACAACCCCCAAAGTGAGGAGCACTTGGGGGATTAAAGGTGAACTGAATTTGCTGAGTGGCAAGCTGGGCTTGTAGGTCTGAGCTGAGTGAGTTGAAGGTCTCTCTAAGTTCACGTTCACCTGCTTTAAAATTGGTTCCGTGGTCTGAGAGTAGTTCGAAGGGCTTGCCTCGACGTGCCACGAACCGCCTCAAAGCCATTAAGAAGGCATCACAATCCATGCTAGAGAGAATATCCAAATGTACAGCTCGGGTTGTCATGCACTTGAATATAATACCCCATCTCTTCTCAGTTCTCCTACCAATCTTAACGCTGTACGGGCCAAAGCAATCGACTCCAGTGGAGTAAAAGGCAGGCTGATGTAAGCGGAGTCGAGCTGGAGGTAGATCCGCCATTCTTGGGATGGCGGGCTGGCCGCGCCACTTCCTGCATTGAACACAGCGGTGTTGATGCCGACGAATGGCTTCTCTTCCTCTTAGAATCCAATATTTCCTCCTCATTTCTGCGAACACACGCTCACTGCCTGGGTGATGAAGCTGGTCATCGTACTCCTGGATGAGGAGCTGGGTGATTCTGTGCTTAGGATCCAGCACAATTGGGTGTATTGCCCCAGCCTCCAGTGTAGTAGCTTGACGCAGGCGTCCGCCGACCCGTATTAGCTGTGAGGTGCTATCAAATTCAGGTGCGAGAGAGAGGAGGCGACTGGTACTGGA